>NC_136000.1:2199475-2341975 GCF_048128805.1 Centroberyx gerrardi
GGTCAGAGCTGGGACTCTGGTGTCTCTTCATGTATTTTCCTGTTCTAAAACTCGGTCATGTTCTCCTGGCCCAGTTGGCTCCACAGCTGTATTTATTCACCCAGCAACACCAAGGTGTGTGTGTGTGTGTGTGTGTGTATGTGTGTGTGTGTGTGTGTGAGTGTGTGTGTGTGTGTGGTGTTTAACCCAGATTAATTGAGCCGACACTGCCCTCTGCTGTTCAGGGGAAATACAGTAATTGCCAAATTTGGGCTTATTTTATTTTACCCTTTTTTATTCTTGTTACTTGTTTTTAGTGTTTATTTTTCCTTAATTATGTTTTTTTTTTCGGATTGGCTGACTGATATTTTCCATATTCATTAATAATAATCTCACAAATGCTATGAACTGTGGGTAATTTCCTCAAGCAAAGTCAATCCCAATGTCCCCCCTACGGACTGAGCCCTCACGGACTTAATTGACGTCACCTGTGTGCGCAGGTGTAGTGCCTGAGAGTGAGAAGTCACGAGGGCTCGAAATGGTATAGGAGGAATGGGACAGCACTTTGTGGCATCACGTGTTGCCTTGACGACGTCAGACATTACTATCCCGTCAATTAAACAATTTGTAATTTACTCTTTGTTTGCGCTTTTGTCTAAACAGCATTATTAAGCTAAAATGAAAAAAATGTTGATGAATAATGTTAAATAGGCCTACGTATGTTTTGCAACATTGCACAGTTTATACTGTGCTAATGGATATAGAAAATACACTTCATTCTACCAGACAATATGAAAAATATGTCAAAAAAAAAGATAAAAAAGTAGGAGGTACATTGTAAACAAAAGGTACTTTTAAGAAAGCTTAATGAGCACAAATAAACACATAAGAAAGCAAAAGGCTATATTACATTAGCGGCATCTAACATCCTTAAACGTTTAGGAAAACTTAATTTTTTTTTCCTGAAATGAAATGTTTGTTCTGTTTTAATGTTGCAATGTTTTCTCTTTTAACTGCATCTTGCATGTTTCACCCTTTCATTCCCGTTTCTCTCTAAGTTCTTGTTTTTTTGTGGTTATTTTTCCTTAATTATGTTTTTTTTTTCTTTTGTATCGGGTGTATTTGGCTGATATTTTCCACATGCATGAATATTAACGTCACAAACGCTATGAACTGTGGGTAATTCCCTCAAGCAAAGTCTACAGAAATTCGGACTCGCTGAAAGTCTGCATAAAGGGCTCATAAAGTCCGCCAGTGAGCCCTCGCGCACTTACCGACTTCACAGTGGGACGTCCTGGACGCCTCGCGGACTTGTCGGGAACGCGCGTCAAAGTCCGTGAGTCTGTGAGTGCGGACGTTGGGATTGGGCCGGGGTCAAAAATTCAAAGAGAGAGAGCGAGAGAGAGAGCGAGAGAAAGAGAGAGAGAGAGAGAGAGAGAGAGACACAGACACACACGCACTGAGAGAGAGAGAGAGAGAGAGACAGAGAGCGAGAGAGGGAGAGAGAGAGAGAGAGACACAGAGAGAGAGAGAGGGAGAGAGAGAGAGAGAGATTTTACAGTGGGACGGCCTTGAACCCTCGCCTCAAAGTTCATGAGGCTGTGAGTGCGGATATTGGGATTGGGCAAAAAAAGTCAGAGGGAGAGAGAGAGAGAGAGAGAGGGTCAGGAGGACAAAGAGAGAGAGAGAGAGAGAGAGAGAGAGACACGCACTGAGAGAGAGAGGGTCAGGAGAACAGAGAGAGAGAGAGACAAAGAGAGAGAGAGATACAGAGAGAGAGAGAGAGAGACACACAAGCACTGAAAGAGAGAGAGAGAGACAGAGAGAGAGAGAGACAGAGAGAGAGAGAGAGAGAGACACATGCACTGAGAGAGAGAGAGAGACAGAGAGAGAGAGAGACACAGAGAGAGAGAGAGAGACACATGCACTGAGAGAGAGAGAGAGAGACACAGAGAGAGAGAGAGAGACACATGCACTGAGAGAGAGAGAGAGAGACACAGAGAGAGAGAGAGAGACACATGCACTGAGAGAGAGAGAGAGACACACACAGAGAGAGAGAGAGACACATGCACTGAGAGAGAGAGAGAGAGAGACAGAGAGAGAGAGAGAGACACACATGCACTGAGAGAGAGAGAGAGAGAGAAGTGAGCTTTGACCCGTCTGAGTTCTCCACCTGTCTCTCAGCAGCCGGACAGCAGCAGGTGAGTTAGCATGTTATTTCTTAATAACAGCATGTTGTTTCTGTCAATAAAGCTTTAATTTACTGACTTTACTTCCAGCTGCTCGCTCTGTCAGGCAGATTTATTTTTAGATTTATTCAGGAAAATAGATTCTGTCATTCATTCTTTCAGTGTTATTTGAATAGGGACAGATACACAGACATAGAACATTTAACAGAAATTGTCGGATGTCACAGATCATAACAGTTTATAGCCCAAGCCAATTTGCAAAAGCTTTAATAGATGTAAAAAGTTAAAAAGGTGAGGAGACACACCTGCAGCTTTCTGCTTCATAATGTGTAAATTAATGATTTATCTTTAACTTTTTACTAAACTGAAATGAAGACAACAGAGCAGTTTTACTTTATAAATCTGAAAAATATTTTGGACAAATTTCACATACATAACTACCAAACCTTTGTTGTTTTATTAAAGAGTGTGAGCAGTATGTTATTAGGCTGCTATTAATATCTCAACCAACAAGAGAGCTGTGAAGACAGAGTATCTGTAATGTGTGTGTGTGTGTGTGTGTGACTGTATGTTCTGTTTGTCTCTTGGTTCAGCCCCCTTGTTCTTTCTGAACGTCTATTTTCCTGTTTTATGTTTTGCTCTTATGATTTTGTGGATTTTTGTGGATTTGTGTATTCATGTGCCAATAAAACCCTGTTGCAAGCAGGTTGGACTTTTATTGTGCATTCATGTGTTATTGGATATATCGGAAAAACTAAAATATTAAAAGTTTTTTTCCTACATGAAAAAAAAACATGCTTTATGTTACTGTATAGGAACACTGGAATACTGCTGTGTGTGTTTGGAAGACAGACAACCATCTAATCTATCCAAGAAGATTTTTGTGAAAAACAAATTCTCTGCAGTTTCAATTTCAGTATTGTAAACTATTAAAGTTCAAATTCAATCTAAGCCTTAAGAAGTCATTACATGGATATACCTACTGTTTGTCATTTATATTTATAAAATTGACTTATTTTGCGTTAGCATGAACAGGAAATGAAGCTCAAAGCCCAGTCAGAAAGACAGAGAGGAGGAAGCTAATATTATGAAGCCTAGCGCTCTGCCGCTAACTGAAAAAATACAATCTACCTACTAAGTTATCTAGGTTAGCTAGTTAGCTAGCTGACCTTCAAGTTCAAACTAGCCATACTAGCCTATAGCTATCCAGGTTAGCTAGTTAGCTAGCTGACCTTCAAGTTCAAACTAGCCATACTAGCCTATAGCTATCCAGGTAAGCTAGTTAGCTAGCTGCTGACCTTCAACATCATGAATGTCATGGTCATGAATGAATGAATGAATAAAAATGGTGGTTCTTAGGCTCCGCCCACTGATGTTTAGCTCAACCAATCAGGTTATTTCTGCCTCTGAGACATGTTTGCAGGACTGGAACTACACTCAGCCTGTTGCTTCATCATGTCCAGTGTTACCAGCTGGTGTTTCTGAGTAGGATGGAGGGCAGAGCGTGCTGCGTGCTCCTGTCGGTGCGGCCCTGCAGAGCGCTGGTGGACGAGCGGGTCAGCGTCCTGCTGCAGAACGCGGCGCGCGCCCAGCAGCTGACCGTCCGCACCCTGCTGCACTCCGAGGACGGAGACGACTGGGAGGCGTTCGGTCACTATGTCGCCGATGCCGCCGGGGCCGTGGACGGTACGAGGTTTCCTACCGAAATCTGGAAAAATGACCAGGACTTGAAAAGTTTGGGAATTTTGGAGACGTCTGGAAAACTAATTTATAGGTCTTGAAATGTGGGAATTGCATAAATAGTATAGTATGGAAATAAGTTTGAAAAATTTCCTAATTTCTTGTATTGAAAAATTTGGAAATTGCATGAAAAGAATAGAAAAAAAGAATGTGAAAAATTTCCAGGTCTTTTCCAAGTTTAGGAATTGCACGAAAAGTCTGGAGAAGTATTTAAAATTAATTAATTGCAGGTATTGAAAAGTTAGTTGCACAAAAAGTCTATAAAAGTGTGGAAAATATATAGATTTTTTTTAATTTCCAGGGCTTCAAAAGTTTGGGAATTGTGTAAAAAGTCTGCAGCAGTTTGAGTATTGTGATATTAGTTGCAGTGTAGAATAATGTTCAGCTGTATTGTTATGGTCTAGGTGACAGCCACTATCAGACATACTGAGCATCAACCACATTCTGCAAATTCACTCAAAACACTCTGGAGAGGAATTTTGAAATGAAAGATATACGGCAACCCTGGAAAAAATACATTGGAAAATTTCTCATCAACATTAAAATTTATTTTCCCAAAAAAATACTAGGGATATTCCTTGCCAGTAATGTAAGATACATACATATGTTGAATCTGAATGATGAATTCTCCATCCAAAAAAACACGGCACTCCATCTGCAGGTACAAAACTGTAAAAGGTCTTTATTATAGTGGCAACATAATAAGTGACCAACGCTTATTGACCAAGAACAGGTATAGATGAATTACTATGGTATGTATCTGACGTTACTGGCAAGGAATATCCCTAGTGATTTTTAGGTGGTGTTGTACCCGCCGACCACAGAGCAGCTGTTTTTTTCTGTCCTCTACTACCTTAGATCCAAGAAGCGATCTTTTCTTACTCATTTTTCAATAAATTTCACTGTTCAATTCATTGTTTTCTTGTGCTTTACAGTAACCAAGGATCCCAGTTTGGGAGGAACGTACGACGGAGTAGAACCCATGGGTTTACTGTGGAGCCTGAGACCAGTGCCAGGCAGCCGGCCCGGCCTCAGGTAGGCCCACCACACCAAACCAGACTGATCAATAGCGTAAATTTTCAATTTTACTGCACCAATCAATCAATCAATCAATCAATCAATCAATCAATCAACCTTTATTTAGTTCTCGGAAGACACACTGAGGGTTGAGACCCTCTTTTCCAGTGGTGCCGAGATTACAAGTAGAGAAAAACACAAATAATACGAAAGAGGAAATGAATTAATGAATAAATAAACAACTAAATAAACAAACAAAAAAGACAATTCAAAAAGAGAAT
Source organism: Centroberyx gerrardi (assembly GCF_048128805.1). Classification (NCBI taxonomy): domain Eukaryota; kingdom Metazoa; phylum Chordata; class Actinopteri; order Beryciformes; family Berycidae; genus Centroberyx; species Centroberyx gerrardi. Next base: position 2,204,682 of record NC_136000.1, read on the forward strand.
CACACAGATCAGACCATCATTTAAAACAGGTGCAATTAAGGTATCAATACCAAAGGTATCAAAGGGTTTCAAAACACATAGACAATGTAGTAGGGGAGAGCGGGGCTAGTTGTCATGTGGGTAAGTTGTCTCAGTGGCTTTATTACTGAAACTAAATAATTTTAGAGCCGAAAGTCAAATTACACAAATGTTTACTTTCTTAATAAGAGGCTATATTGAATACAACAGTCTAAGTCAACAGTTGTCACAAGTTGTCAAGTGGTAATAACTTTTGCTTCCAGTAAATTATTCAAAATTTAAAAATTTAAAAATGCCATTCTTTAGAGAAGACCTTATTCTAGCTAGACAAATATATATTGTATCTCAGTAGTAAGGCACTGCTGAGAAATACACCAATAAGTAAAAAGTGTGACAATATGCCCCGGTCTCCCCTATTCTTACAAGTGAAAACTCATGTCTTCTTCCTGGCACAAAATTCTACTGACAAATGTGTTATTTGTTAGTTGTTCCAGTGCAGCCGGTCAGTTCCCACCAGTGTCAGACTGTGTTGAACTGGTCGGCTCCCAGTGTGAATGTGCTGAACTGTATGAATGTGAAGGGAGTGAGTTTTGCTGTTAAAAGCCCGGAGCTCAACAGTCGTTTCTGACTGACATTCAGGAAAACAGATGACATGCAAAAATGTCAATCAGCAGTAAATCATTTTCTGTATTTCATCATAAAATGCGCTTTCATTCAACAACACAACAAGCAGGTAACTGGTGATAATCTGTGACCGGCTTGGCGCTTTGAGAAGGCGAGGCGGGTTGTTGGTTCAGTCTGTGGCTTTAATCAGTAAACTGAACTGGCACAATAAAAAGAGTTTAGGTTATATATTCATTCATAGGCACCGACAAGACAGATAACAAACTAGGCTGCAGAGCAATCCAACCCAGAGAAAAACAGGGTGGCTAAAACAGCCTGAATCACTATAATGTTCCTGTGGTATTACTATGGGGACTTAGCGTCAATCTGGTACTCTATAGTGAGTTTATAGTGAGTGGGTATCATCATGCATTCATTGGTCTCAATTGGGAAACTGACATTTTGGCGCAGTAAATAAAGAGATCAAGTCCTGATAGATGATTGACAAGTGCTCTCCTTCTCTGAAACACCAACACAAATTCCTCCCAAATGTTAAAACCCAATGTAACGTCTTCCTGGGTTTATTTCAAACTTTGGACGGACAGTAGTTGTGTATAAACACAGGAAAGTTTGCAGCCTCGTTACTTTCATCTGCCGTGGACCGAAGGCTGCAGCTGATTGGTCGAACGCACCGCTCGTTTGGGCTGTCCTTGGTTTCTGTCTCCGGTTTTCAAACTGGAAAAATAAGGCGGCTTGTTCGGAAACGTTCTCTTATTTCAACTAAACAGTTCACAAAAATCTGTTTCTGTAAATATTTGAGGTCAGAAAGCTGAATCTTGATTCGTTTTAGATCTTCGGGAGTTTCGGGAGTTTCCAGAGGCGGCGAATCATGCTGCATGCCCCTGATTTGCATAGTAGTATGCATAGTGATTTGCAAAGTCGACTAAAATTTTGCATAAATGCTCAAATTTATGCAAATGTCGAGCGGGCAACGTGATGCACCGCCTCTGGAAACTCACTGCTTCGCTACCAGAATGCATTGCACAGCCACTTACATAGAAAATGAATGGGAAGCGTGGAAATGTAGAAGTCTTTCTCCCATCTGTCCATCGTTAGGTTGAGGAAGAAGGATGTCCAGACTCCCATGGAGGTGCAGGTGTCCGTGTACCAGGGTCACCAGACGGAGGGTTTCGGGGAGCGGGCGGTGCTGGCCAGCGTGCCGATGGAGCGCTGGTACATGGCACCCGGCGTGCGCAGGGTCGTCGTCACTGAGGGTGGAGTCACCGGGACGCTCTTCCTGCCTCCAGGTACGACCAGCGGAGAGAAGAAACACTGAGCATCACAGATTTACTAACCAGCTGACAAAACTGTTCTCTACTTTCTGTCTTTTGAGATGTTTAACCCCAAAAGGTTCTCTTTCTCTTTCCCACGGCGCAGCTGAGGGCATCACAAGGCAAATTCAGGTCAGTCAGTCAGTCAGTCAGTCAGTCAGTCAGTCAGTCAGTCATCTGACGTTTCGTGGGATGACCTCTAGAGGGCGTCTCTGGCTGCGAGATGCAGTGTTTCCCATACACAGGTTCATCTGTGGCGTCTCCCGTTGTGAAAACAAAAGTGAGACTTAAAATTCCACAATTTGCTCCAAACTCTCCCTTGTTAGTAACAGGATGTAAACAGTAACCTGATAACTCGTCTTCTGCTGCACTACAAACTTTAGGGACTCAATGGAGTCGATTCCAAGAGTCGATTCCAGACCAAATTTTTCTTAATTCTCAATTCCAAAAAAATAAAAACATAGGGTGCAAGCAGATCTAGTAAAATAAACAGTGCAATATGAATTGGCGACGTTGTTTCATTGTAAGCCAGTCTTTTGTCGCAACTTTGACATCTTACTTTGTTTCTATTTTTCTCTAAACTAAAATCCCGCCACAGGGCGTCTTCTCAGCAGGCAGCGACAGAGTCTAACGCCTGGTCTAATCTCTCCCTCTGCTGCCGGGCAAACTTGAGCCACTTGTACACTTATCAGAATCTCCGGAGAGGAATTTGGCTCTGGGATTCACTCGTTCATGCTACATCGTCTGTACTGTGTGGAACCAACTCCACAGCTTTGGAGTCGGTTCTCGGTTCCCAAATGCCTGGAATCGAAGAATCAATTATTTTTGGAATTGGCTCCCGGCCCTCGTTCAGAGCAGAGAAACAGAAGGAGGAGGACCGATCTTTCTCCCAGCCTGTCTCTGAATCTAAACCGACCGTTTTGGTGTTTTGACTCTGCAGGTCCGGGACCGTTCCCCGGCCTGCTGGACCTGTGGGGGGGCGGAGGGGGTTTGGTGGAGTACCGCTCGGCGCTGCTGGCCTCCCGCGGCTTCGCCTCCCTGGCCCTCGACTACCTGAACCAGAGGTCCACTGATGCTGAGGAGGAGCACCGCTACCTGGAGGTAAAGATCTGATCAGATCCGATTAGACGAAACGTATTGATCCTGTGGGGAAGTTAGGTTGTTGCAGCAGCAAAGAGTAACAGGATACAGCAAAAATAGAACAGAAATAAGAACTGAAGGTGAATGAATGAATGACTGAATTTATTATGGGTAAAAAATTGATCAAACATGTTAAAGGAGTTAGCATTTTACACTGAACCCAGAGGACGACACATGAAAGTGTTAAACAAACAATTATTTCCAATGTGTTCCTCGATGGAAGACAACACTTCAGATTAGGGAACACATTAACTATTAATATTTTGCTTATTAACATGCATATTAGTAATGTATTGGTTCATTATTAGTCATTACAAACCATGTGTTACCATCTTATTCTGCACTATTGTATTCTACAAGTTTACCTCATTAACTCTGAGTTTTTCCTCCTAATTAGTGCTTACAGCAGTCAGTGAGGTAGTATGGCTCTTATATGCTTTGCTCAGTTTGGGGTTTATAAGGTGCTAGCATCACAGATTACTGAGGGAAATTATCAAACTATTGAGGGAAAACCCAGTTAATAGTTAATATGTGTTCCCTCATCTAAAGTGTTACTGAATATAGCAAATGTGGGATATTCAACATAATGCTTTTCCAACATGTTAAGAACATGTTAAATAGAACTGTATGAATGAAAAGTATGAAAATACTCTACTGAACATACTGAGGCAAATAGAAAGAATGAAAATATTATGATCAAAATATATTAAAAAAAAAAGAAATATATTCAGCATGAAATAAGTGAGAAATTAACATCAACACACTGTTGTGTGTCATTTAAATTCTGGTTTATTCGAGTTAGATTTACTCCTATCAGGAATTAAAAAGGTTTTGAACTTAAACCTGCAGCGATTTGAAATGACGTTGATCTGTCTGTTTGTTCCTGTCTGTGTTTAGAGTCATTAAACCCATAAAACTGCTTCAAAGGTTCATTCACCTCTAAACTATACTTGCCAACTTTGACCTTATTTCCTACATTCTGGTGACTCACAGAGCTATAGCCAACTTCCGCCCAAAATTTCCACCCTTTCTGATAGAAGATATGAAGATATTCTGATATGAAAAACATGAAAAATCGATATATTTTTTTGTGAGGTCCAAAAGGCACCAGATAGGAGGAATGACCCACACGTATTCTTTCCTGATAAAGGAATTTTACTTGTGTGGAAAGTCGATCTTTGAATGGTTTGTGTGGCAGAGTTTCCTTAATGCGTTAAATCTAAGCCATGATCTACACTGAAAGAAGTCTATTCTGCTTCAATTACAGCTGTTTTTAATTTAAAAAATACAAATAAAACCCTTCTTTGCTTGTTGTATGATGTTAGATCTTGTTTCTAAAGCTCTGTCAGTCAGTGAGAAGCAAAATCATTTCTCCAGAACAGTTTTTTTTGCGTTTCTCCGCTGTAAACTGCTGCTGTGCTGCTGCAGGCTGCGGTGTCGGTGCTGCAGCAGCATCCTCAGGTCAGCGCCGACCGGATCGGCATGATGGGACTCTCCTTCGGCACGTCGGTGGCTCTGAAAACGGCTGTGTACTCTCCGACGATAAAGGTTTGGAAATATCTGTAAACGTTGTATCTCAGCTGAACAAAGCTGTATTTCTGTCTTTTCTTTGTGTGTTTTAGCGTTGCAGATCCCGGGTGACCGAGCCGTTACTGTGCCACAATTTTGGTGTTTTGTTCCTGGATGTTTAGACTTGAGTTTTGGCCTGGGATGAATACCAGTAGTTGCAAAGAAATTAGTGAAAGTTACAACATACCCTCCCCTGCATGTTTCTGTCTGCATAATGTGTTACATTCTGCAAAAAAACCCAATCATTTTGAAAGATTCATCCACTGTTTTGGGCTTAGGAACATAAACACTCCTGGACAAACTGATCCTGCATGCAAAGCACACTGTATGGATAAAGTCTGCTGTGTAGAATCCACCTTTTCTGAAGCATATCTAAAGTTTATTATAGTCATCTAACCAACAGAAATGAACAGAAACAATGGACAGCAGCACTACAGTCAGTTCTTCAATCCTCCACTCTGTTCTAGTTATATAGTTATACCTGTTTATACTTTGGAACCAGTGCAGTATTCCCTACACCTGTATATATTTCTGTTCATTTTAATTTTTTGTTCTCTGTTACGGACTTCCATATCTTTCAGCGAAGTTTTAATCATACGCACATCATCCGTAGGTGTGTATGACTTCAGTAAGAACTCACACTTTATGCTCACATGGTGTCTTTATTAATTTCAATTAGCTCGACTGCGTCTCCTGCAGACCGGACGGAGGCCCAGGAGGGTCAACATGTTGTCTTGCTAATTGAAATGAATAAAGGAACCATGTGAGCAAAGTGCAGCTTCTACACCGACTCCCATCGCTTCCCATCAGTGTAACCAGCCAGTCAGCTTCCATCACAGAACCATGTGAAACTGGATAGATTAGAGACCTATTTCTCAAATTCCTATTTTTAGGATTTTCTATTGCTTATACTTCATTTTTTTATATATTGCTTCTCTTATAATTTTGTGTTATTTTATGTTCTTTTTATGTTTTATGTGACCTGAGTCAAATTCCTTGTATGTGCAGAATGACTTGGTCAGTATTCTGATTTGGTTTCCCTCCCATCTCATGACTGTGTGTGTGTGTGTGTGTGTGTGTGTGTGTGTGTGTGTGTGTTGCAGCCCAGGTGTCTGGTGTGTGTGAGTGGGAGTCACGTCCAGCCGGTGGGAGGAACTCTGGCTGATATCTTCGCTGAATATAACAAGTATGTCGGACTGTCGTCAGTTACTTTATCACCAAGTTCACACACACACACACACACACACAAAGGCTCAGTCACAGCACAGTGCCTGAAGGGGTTTAATGGCTTACTAAAGGGAACAGTACTAGTAGCAGTAGTATTAGTATTAATATAGTAGTAGCAGTAACATTAGTAGTAGTATTAGTAGTAGTAGTATTAATAGTAGTAGTAGTAGTAGTAACAGTAGTAGTAGTATTAGTAGTATTCATAGTAGCAGCAGTAGTAGCAGTAACAGTAGTAGTAGTAGTAGTAGTTGTAGTTGTAGTAGTAGTAGTAGTAGCAGTAACAGTAGTAGTTGTAGTAGTAGTAACAGTAGTAGTAGTAGTAGTAGTAGTAGTAGTAGTAACAGTAGTAGTTGTAGTAGTAGTAACAGTAGTAGTAGTAGTAGTAGTAACAGTAGTAGTAGTAGTAGTAGTAGTAGCAGTAACAGTAGTAGTTGTAGTAGTAGTAACAGTAGTAGTAGTAGTAGTAGTAGTAGTAGTAGTAGCAGTAACAGTAGTAGTTGTAGTAGTAGTAACAGTAGTAGTAGTATTGATAGTAGCAGCAGTAGTAGCAGTAGCAGTAGTAGTAGTAGTAGTAGTAGTAGTAGTAGTAGTAGTAGTAGTAGCAGCAGTAACAGTAGTAGTAGCAGTAACAGTAGTAGTAGTAGTAGTAGTAGTAGTAGTAGTAGTTGTAGTAGTAGTAGCAGCAGTAACAGTAGTAGTAGTAGCAGTAGTAGTTGTAGTAGTAGTAGTAGTAGTATTGATAGTAGTAGTAGTACTAGTAGTAGACTACTCTTCTGTCCATGCTCCACAATGCTGTCAAGACTTATTTGATGTATTTCCATGCTACTCAGTACTACTATCTCATGATATTTTGTTCCAGTGTACTGCTGTACTCTCACTGTACACACTGTCACCATACTGCAGATACAGTATACACACAGTGATCTACTGTCTGTCTGTGGGACGTCCTGCACTGTCCCTCTGTACTGTGTTGAACTTGTTTCTGTGTGTGACAGTTTGTACTTCTGTCACTGTGAGTAAGAAACCTAGAGAGTTTCTGAAAGAGGCGCAGACTATCACTACAATATGAACAATACATTGTGATTAAATTATCACTAAAGTTTCAGTACAAGGAACTAGGCTGTACGCACTAAACAAAGAGGTAAATTAGTATTGTCCTTAGGCAATTACTTGAGGTTAAATACAATTTAGGTGTGTAGTGGAAATTATATTATACCATTCTGTTTCTCTATGCATGAAGCACTGTCTTATTTCTATGTTGTCCGCTCTCAGTACATTTCCACTGGCTTGAGACAATGGCTACTGTGTGAAGATGACCCTGGGAACTCTAGCCCGTTTATCTTTGTTCTGCACAGATGTACCCAAATCGTAGAATGTTTCAAGTATAAGAATGTGCCAGACTTCTCATGACTCAGCTGTTTCTACTACATGATTATAAGAAGGGTGGACAAAGCTCATTGCTTCGCTCTTTGTCTCACACACTCGCTGGGTGGGCATTGTGCCTTGCCTGCAGGCAATAAAGATATCAGAAGGACAACTTCTCATCTCCAAGTCTCTTTATTACAGAAAACTCCCACCACAAGGTGAAACAAGGAAAAACAGGTTAACTTAGGCAAGTATATTAAATAGGCCTGATGGGTTTCTCTCCACAGGTAATGACAGATTAGGACAGGTAAGTATTTAGATACTAGAAGTATTACTTCTATTTCAAGGAAAGGAAAAATGGAAATAAATTCTCTAATATGGGCCTGGCTCCTGCAATGTGAGTTCTGATTTGTAGCCTAGTGAAGAATAAGACGTCGCGCCTCTTAGCAGCCTGACAATTATAAAATGACAGGAAGGAAAACACAGGAATTGTGGGGAAAAACCTAATTTATACCATTTTTACTGACAGCTGTAGGATTTCTGTGTTTCTATAGAAACGTGAAGAAGACGCGTTACGACGAGGAGAACCGAATCATCTGGCACGACCTGCTGCTGCCCATCCCCACCGACCCCGGCAAGAAGGTGGATGTGAGTAAACCTGGCTCATCATTTGTCTTCTTCTGTCTTGTACTGCCTGATATTTTTGGAAGTCTAACAGAAGCGTTGGTTCCTGTCTGATCAGACTGAGATTTATTGCTGCCATTAATGAGGGAGAGAACTGTGCCTGTTTTTAAATAAATCCTCCTCCAGGGGATTCAGCTATCTGGAAAAAAAATGTGTTTAACAGAATTTGCAAGCAAATCACTGGAGAAATAACTCGTTCCTCGCAGGGTTTTACACCAGCTGTTCACTTCTCAACCTCACTTCACTCTCTGTTCACAACCCAACACCTCCACATTCTTAGATTAGATTAGATTAGATTAGACTGTATTGTCATTGTAACAAGTACAATGAAATTCCATTTAGCAGCAATCTGTAAATGCAGCTATTATAAATATGCAATAATCATAGGTGTGACCAAGTCAACTTTGCCTAAGTCAGTCTCAAGTCTTGAGGCACAAGTCTCAAGTTTATTTATTATATATAGTATATTTATGATTTTATTTAATATCTTAAAGAAAACTAAATATCTAGGACTTTTCAATGCAATATGGTTTTAATAGGAAAAAAACTTTGGTCCCCACCTTTGGCAATAAGTAATAAACATGTATGATTTTAAAAAAAAAGTACTAACAAGTTAAAAGTGATAAAAAGGTACTATTGCACTTTGGTCAGAGGTTGTTTATCACAAGTCAATGGCATTGGTTGCTGTGCATTATAAATATAAGGTGCAATGTAGTCTTCCATCCTATCAGATACAATCCACTGGGTGGTTTAACACTAGACAGGACAGTGGGGTTTGGGGGCTAAGAGAAGGCCAACAAGACTACAAAAATGTTTCAGGATGTAAAACATCAGCGGTAAACGTCAGGTTTTGGTGTCAGTCCCTCAGAATCAAAGAGCGAGGGCTTCTTTCGAGAGCCGCCATTTTGCACCGAGAGACGTTCAACAATCATACAGGGAGAAATCCATCGTAGAAGAGGAGAGAGACCAGTTTCTCCACCACAGGAGCAGGAGAGAGACCAGAATGCATTGCAGCCAGAGCTTCCATCTTGGTGGATCTGTCGTCGGTAGCGTGTAAAATACGACACGCTTTTTATTGTTTTTTTGTAACGTAAGCAGCATCACAGCATCGTTCTCTCTCCGCGCTCACTCTGCTGTCGCTCTCTCCACCTTCATGCATAGAACCCCCTTCTCTGGGGGTTGTCCAAAGGCATTCTGGGAAGCGTAGGAAATCACTAACTGCAGTAGAAGTAGACGAGGCAGGTTGAGGTTACAACACTTCATCACTAAAAAACAGTGAAAGAGGAGAGGGCCTGGCTTCACTCTGCTGTTCCAGTCTGAATATGAGACTCTGACCTGCTGCTGTGTGTGTGTGTGTGTGTTGGGTGTGTGTGTGTGTGTGTGTGTGTGTGTGTGTGTGTGTGTGTGTGTGTGTTCCGCGCAGGTCGGCCGGCTGCAGTGTCCCCTCTTACTGATCGTTGGTGAGGATGATCAGAACTGGCCGGCCTCCGAATCTGCAGAGGATGTGAGTTTCCTGCTCTGACATACTAGATAGATACCAGAGGTGTGACCAAGTCAACTTCACTTGAGTCCCAAGTCAGTCTCAAGTCTTGAGGCTCAAGTCTCAAGTCAAGTCCCAAGTCTAAATGTAGATTACCAAGTCAAGTCCAAGTCATTAATGTCAAGTCTCAAGTCTAAATGTAGAACAGCAAGTCAAGTCAGAACAAATCAAGAGTCCAGTATCAATTTAATATCTTAAAGAAAACTAAATATCTAGGACTTTTCAATGCAATATGGTTTTAATAGGATAAAAACTTGGTAAGAGCATCATGAGTTTGATTTCTATAATCAGTTTCAACTTCAATAAATTCAATCATTCCATACAAATTCAGAAAACAGAATTTAAATTCAGTCGTCCGCTGGAACAAATCTCATCACTTTCAATCTAAGTCATTTACACAAACACAAGATCTCAAGTCAAGACTTTAGAAACCTTTTCAAGTCATCAAAGTACAAGTCAGAGTCAAGTCCCAAGTCACCAGAACCCAAGTCAAGTCAAGTCCCAAGTCACCAGAACCCAAGTCAAGTCGAGTCTCAAGTCTTCTCTTCATGCAGCAAGACTCAAGCGATTCAAACTGTGACTCCAGCCTGACTCGCAAATGACAAACATACTGAGACAAATGAAAACATGAACATATATTCAGTATGAAACTCTGTATGTTTGAACTTGTTCCAGATGAAGGTGATGATGGAGCGGTCGGGGAACAGCCGCCTGCTGACCGTCCTGTCGTACCCCGACACCGGCCACCTGATCGAGCCGCCGTACGGCCCGCACACCCGGGCCAGCAACTTCATGCCGGTTAGCACCAGGAAAAAAGGTGTGTGAGTGTGTGTGTGTGTGTGTGTGTGGCAGCCTAGGAAACATTTAAAGGTCCCATCTGGTGTAAAGCAGGACTCCCCTCGCCTCTGTGATGATAAAGGAGTTGGATGGTCTATCTAAACATGGTGAAAGTATCAAAACGCACGGACGCACTTTGTGGCGTCACAAAGGTTCGCTCATTATCATTTCTGTAAGAAATAATAGACTAACAAAGTGTTTTTTTCAAAGCGGTTGAATCTACCAGAGGTGTGGCCAAGTCAATTTTGCTCGAGTCCCAAGTCTAAATGTAGATTACAAAGTCAAGTCCAAGTTAAATCCATGTCATTAATGTCAAGTCTCAAGTCTAAATGTAGTCAAGTCTCAAGTCTTCTCTTCATGCTTCAAGTCAAGTCTCAAGCAATTACAATTGCCATGTGACTCGAGTCCAAGTCATGTGACTCGAGTCCCCACCTCTGTAATCTACACAATTATATTAGACTATGAGAAGAGATAACATGTACCGTAAAACTTCAATTAATAGCCTGGGCTTTTATTTGCTTCAAACACTGAACTCAACCGGCCTGTATTTGGGACAGGCCTTTAATTCCTTTTGCACAAAATCAAATTGTTTATTTAAACCAGTACTGTATGAATATTACTTATTACTTATTACTTATTACTTACTTATTACTTCAGTATAAAAATTAGGCTATCGAATAACATATCAATTACGAATCATTCATTTGATCTCGCTCCGAGAGACAGCGTATCTAGGCCAACCTCATGCACAGAGAGAGAGAGAGAGAGGGAGAGAGAGCGAGTGAGTCCCTATCAAAATACCGGTAGCCTACCTACCTACTGTGCCGCCATGGCGATCAGAAAATGTGACTGACGTTTGAATGCAAGTAAAAAAAAAATAAACTGCTTCTCAGCGTCAATGGCAACCGGCTTCTAATTGAGACCGGCCTTTATTTGTCAAACCGTGCAGCCACACCCGGCCAGTAAAAGGGACTCGGCTTTTAATTGAAGTTTTACGGTAAGTCCATATAAGTGGAACAATTCACATTTACAACATCATGTCGATAACAGACAATAAAGTGTTTTATTGTCCGTTATCGATATGATAACAGACTTATAAAGCCTCACCCTGTCACCCCACTAGTGATCTGAGCTGCAGACTCTTTCTCATCTGGGATCAGAGGAACGCTCAACACAAAACCAGTTTAGAACATTAGAAATGACTTTTTTAGACGACGACTTTTACTTTTATACTTTAAGTAAATTTCACACCATGTACTTTTATACTTTGACTCGAGTAAAGGATTTGAAATGGTACTTCAACTTTTACCAGAGTGTATTTTTAGATGAGTATTTGCACTTTTACTTGAGTTAGGAGTTTGTGTACTTCTACCAGCTCTGAAGTACTGTATGAACTAGTGTGTGAGTTCTAGCTTCTTTCTGAACCGGTATGAACACCAGAGAAGAAGAACGCAGACGAGTCTGTCATGCTGAGCTGAAGTTGGAGGGACTGGAGTCAGATTTGGTTTGAAGGCTGCTGGTAGTTTCAGTCACGCTGCGAAGCCTGCAGATGAAAGTTTCCAGTAGTTTTCTGTCCTCATAACCTAACCATGTCTGCAGCTTCTCTTAGTCTGTCTCTTCTCATCTTTCCTTCCTTCGGTCAGATTAGCAGGAGCGCTCGCTTCACTCTCTCTTCCCTCCAGCTTCATGTCTCCGCTTACATAAACAAATAGGAAAATAATTCTGCACACTGCAAATAAGAGGCTAGGACAAAAAAGTTTCCTTCAAAAAAACTAATTTATTGCATAAGTTATTTTGAATGTGTTCTTCCTTGTTCCTCTGAGCTGATTGTGGGGGATTTCACTCCAGTCTCTGTACCTTCTGGATAGGGATGAAACTGACCTGTTCTGATTGGCTACTGAAACACTTACCAGGATGGAGTGTGTGAGCACAGCTGCTACCAACTGTCTCATCAACCTGTGAACTTATCAAATGGCTGATGTGTGTTCACAGCACTGATGAAAACATGCTCCTTTTTTTTGTTCTTTTGTGCATAGATTTCTTTTTTCACTTGCACCTTGAAGTTGGGCACTTCTGCAATACATTTTTTTTTTTTTTTTAACTAGACTTTTTTGTCCTATAGCCTTTTATTTGCAGTTTGCAGAATTATTTTCCTATTTTTCTAGTTTATAATAATTTGATTGTTGCACCTGTTACAACTGACCTTCACCTGCCCATGTGTTTTCAGCTATTTGATATCAAACAAGTCTGCAAAACATAAATACACTGCATGGCAAATGTTCAGCCAAAGATTGTTTGCCTGCATTGTTTGACTCCACTTCACTTCATATGTATATATATCACTCCACAGTATATATATCACTCCACAGTTTCTATATCACTCCACAGTATATATATCACTCCACAGTATATATATCATCCCACAGTATATACTGTATATCACTCCACAGTATATATATCACTCCACAGTTTCTATATCACTCCACAGTATATATATCACTCCACAGTTTCTATATCACTCCACAGTATATATATCACTCCACAGTATATATATCACTCCACAGTATATACAGTATATCACTCCACAGTATATATATCACTCCACAGTATATACTGTATATCACTCCACAGTATATATATCACTCCACAGTTTCTATATCACTCCACAGTATATATATCACTCCACAGTATATACAGTATATCACTCCACAGTATATATATCACTCCACAGTATATATATCACTCCACAGTATATATCACTCCACAGTATATACAGTATATCACTCCACAGTATATATATCACTCCACAGTATATACAGTATATCACTCCACAGTATATATATCACTCCACAGTATATACAGTATATCACTCCACAGTATATATATCACTCCACAGTATATACAGTATATCACTCCACAGTATATATATCACTCCACAGTATATACAGTATATATCACTCCACAGTATATACAGTATATATCACTCCACAGTATATACAGTGTATCACTCCACAGTATATATATCACTCCACAGTATATACAGTATATCACTCCACAGTATATATATCACTCCACAGTATATACAGTATATCACTCCACAGTATATATATCACTCCACAGTATATACAGTATATATCACTCCACAGTATATACAGTATATATCACTCCACAGTATATACAGTATATCACTCCACAGTATATATATCACTCCACAGTATATACAGTATATCACTCCACAGTATATATATCACTCCACAGTATATACAGTATATCACTCCACAGTATATATATCACTCCACAGTATATACAGTATATCACTCCACAGTATATATATCACTCCACAGTATATACAGTATATATCACTCCACAGTATATACAGTATATATCACTCCACAGTATATACAGTGTATCACTCCACAGTATATACAGTATATCACTCCACAGTATATACAGTGTATCACTCCACAGTATATACAGTGTATCACTCCATAGTATATACAGTATATCACTCCACAGTATATACAGTATATATCACTCCACAGTATATACAGTGTATCACTCCACATGTATATACAGTGTATCACTCCACATGTACACCCCGTGTGTCTCTGTTGCAGTGGTGGTGCTGTGGGGCGGACAGACGGCGCCTCACAGCCGCGCTCAGGAAGACGCCTGGAGGAAGACGCTGGACTTCCTGGTGGAGAATCTGTACCGCGGCACAGAGTCCGCCGCAGCCTCACCGCCACTTCAGTAACCACGGAAACATACTGAGAAATCAGAAAAAAAATCAGTCCTTGGGCCAATCAGGAACAAGAACCAACGGCAAAATCACAGCGCCAAAATCTGTCTGAATTTAAAATATTGACTTTTATTTGATTGATTTGATTAGATTATAGTGTCATACAGTATAGAAGACACTGTGAAACCAAGTGATCAAACAAAAGGTACAACACTGAACACATGAAGTGCATGTTGTCCATCTACAATTCACCTTCAAATTACAAAACAATGAATTGCAACATCGTAGTATCAATATCTCATTCAGAATTCAAAATAAATAAGGATTCCTTCCTTCATATGCTGGAACACTTAGCGAAGATGCATCATCCGTCCAAGTTTCATCAAAATCAGACCAGTGGTTTTATTGTGTGAGGGACAAAAAACATTTTCTCCCTTTAGGACAATAAAATTAGTTATGATAAAGCACCAGCACCTTTCGGTTTTTGATTGAATTCTCAGCTGCTCTGTATAATAAAGTCATTCCTGCCTGCATCCTTCAATGTTGACTAAAAACACACTGAGATTGACGCGTTCTGATCCAAACCTGCACACAACATGATGTTAAAACCAGCTGCAGTGAGTCAGTGTGGGTCCAGCATGGTTCAGGTCTGCAGTGATAAATCAGAGTCCTTGGACAAAATAATAATAATATTGTTTTATAGAATCATACAGCATGAATAAGGCAGGGGGTTTATTCCTAATTTGATTTTCTGTTTGAAATAATTGTCAAACTGATGATGGAGACATTCAGCTCAGTCCTCAGTCTGTTAAATCTGAACCTCAGTGTCAACAATCGTCTGCTCTTTCATTTGTGAACATTGATCAACAGACAAGTCTTTCAGAGTATACTAATAAAAACATGTAAAATTAATATATAAAATGATATAAAACTATTTTCATGAAGTGCGTTGTGGAAGAACCAGAATGGAAATAATTTTGTGTTGTCTTTGATAATGTTGAGATTCTTGTAAGTTTTTCAAAAATTGTACAGCAAACTCAGCTTGATTAAACTAAACTCAAATAAACTGAAGCTAAACTGAATGAAACTAAACTCAAATGCATTTAACAAAAGCACAAACCTGGAACTAAAGCTAAAACTACACAAACCTGCAGTATATTAAATTATGTTTTCTGACATTTCTCATGTTGAATCAGTTCTACTTCATGATTAGTTCAGATTTTTAGATTTTAGATATTTTGTCATGTTCTTATTCATTGGGCATCAGTGATTATGGATAAATTCTGCAGCATTTTCTTAAAGCACACTGGAACATGATGATAATATTAGGGATGCATCGGTCAGGTTTTCTGGGGCCGATCCTGATTGCTGATTTTTTTATTTTTATTTTTTTGATCGGCCGATCAAAAAAAGGGCACAGGGTTAGATGATGATGCTCTTCAGCCAAACTTTCTCCTAACGACGCCATGTAAAAGTGCTAAGCAAGCAGAAATGGTATCCATCTAGCAGTGTGTTCTTACAGAACAGATTGTTCTTTTGTCTGCCTATCATGTGGAAATAAATCCTGGGTTTTATCCAAACAGTTACCTGTCAGTGTGTTCATGACTGAGAGTCCAAAAGTTTGTCCCAAAGCGAGATTTTCACCAGTTACCCCCTAACTCTAACCCTAACCCTCAACACAGTCCACCATCACACAGCACGGAAGTGTGAGGGATGTATTTCAACTAAATGCTTATATTACAGTAATAAAAATGCTGCCGTTACCATCTTGTGTGATTGTAACAAATATCACAATTAATTAAAGTTCAATAGAAAAAAGCCTGCTACCTTTTGTGATGTGTTTAAAATCACTACAACATTCCTATAGGGATTTGCATTGTGTCTGTGCTACTCAGCAGTGAGTTAATGATCTTGTCTTGTGGTAGGCTATTTTTAATCTCCTATATAATATTCCTATAGGGATTTGTATTGCGTCTGTGCTACTCAATAGTGAGTCTTGTGGTATTTTTATTTTATTATTATTATTATTTTTTTTAAATCTCCTATATAGCTATAATATTCCTATAGGGACTTGTAATTCTACTGTGATATTTGCCTAAAATGTATTTTAGCATTAGCCTTCTGCAGCTGTTTGAAGTTCCATCAGTCTAACCTTGAACAGCAGAAGTTGTCAGCAGGTTGTTCCAGTGTTTGTCCGCTGGGTGGCGCACTGCACCCACCTGTGCTCCAGCCTGAGCTGAAACACAGATATGACAAACCAATAACTCATCACTTGTGACTGCAGGGGCAACAGAGACCCTGTTTGTAATTCCCACTCTCCAGTGGTTTGGTTTTTCTTCCAGGACAAACCAGATGTTTCCTCTGCAGACAGAAAACTGTCATCAGAATCAACTTGGCAGCATGTTGTTCTGCGGCTGCAGACCCGCCGGGCTTCACTGTGCAAATGTGAAATCTGTGTGACTTGGGAACTTCATTAGACTGTTGCTCTGTGCGGTGTGAATCTGTTTGAATCGGTGTGACTCCGCTCGGCGCCCCGCTGCGCTGTGCGCCTGGCTGTGACGCAGGACGGCGCTCTGCTCAGTTGGAGAGCTGCGAGCAGCCAGACGCGCATCCATCCGTCCGTCCGCTGGCATCGCAGCGGAATCTGCACCGGCTGACGATGCTGAACGGGAAACAATCTGTGAAAATGTCTTTATGGTAACCTGTCCGACACACCGAGGCTGATCTGAGACCGGTCACGTCGCACCCCGGGCGGCCGCGCAGCGGCAGGGACTCAAACCATCAGCTCAGGTAGGACCGGTCATTCCCGCAGCCAGCAGGAGACAGACACTACATTAATGTTGTTCCCTCTTGATCCCTGCTGCTGCTTCAGGTCAAGCTGCTTCTTCCTCCATGCAGCCTAATTAAAATAAATGGAATTTGCCTGTTGGGGAGCAGCGCGGGCAGAAGAACCTGCAGAGGAATTTTATAGAAAATATACCTGCTGCCTTTAAATGTTGCTCTGATCTGACAGACTGAGTCCAAACTGATGGGACAGTGAGCGTCTGATCTGTCATGATGAGGGGGATATTTTTATTGCTGCAAAAAGGTAATTAGACAAATACAAGATTTAGAGATTTAGAGACCAAATTTAGAACATTTAATAGTTTAATGAGACATTTTTACAATTTAAAGAAACATTCCGACCACGCGCTGATTGCAGGTTAATTAACTGACAGACGCTTTTCAGTCGGACTTGGACTTGACTTCTGGATTCTAATGTCATTAACTGAATGCAGTGTTTGGTTGGAGCCGCCTGTGTGACTGCAGGTGGTTTGGTGTTATCTAACGGTGGAACTGACTCCAGATCTGCTCAAGAAATCTCACTGATTCCACTCTGATTTCAGTCTCTGGTTTCCATCAGATTCATTTCAGCTGATTCTGCTGGACGCAAGTTCATCTCATTTATAATTATTTGTGGGTGCAGGTGTGTGTGTGTGTGTGTGTGTGTGTGTGTGTGTGTGTGTGTGTGGAAGAGAGAGGGGGGGAGGGAGAGATTGTGCAAGTATGCATTTGCATGTCTCTGGCCTTGTGCATGTTTCTGCGTGCTGCGTTTGCTGCGTTTGCGTGTGTTTGAGATCGAAAGTAGCCTACGTGGTCGTGCGTGCACGCTTATGCCTGTGTGTGTGTGTGTGTGTGTGTGTGTGTGTGAGTGTGTGTGTGTGAGAGAGAGAGAGAAAGAGACACACACACAGAGAAAGAGAGAGAGAGGGGGAGAGAGAGAGAGAGAGGGAGAGAGAGAGAAAGAGAGAGAGGTTAATTTGGAGTGGCGCACAGCTCAGATCACTATGGAGTTTTTATCCAGTTGAATTAAATCCAAACTAAAACCAGTGAACCATTAAAGGGTTAAAACCAGAGGAAGGTTTTTATTTCAACAGCAGCAGAGAAATAATCTCATGTCATTTAAGCCGTTAAACTTCTGTGGATAAACCCAAAGGAAAAAAGAGCTAATATCCCCACAGTGTCTCTGTCTTCTGTCTCCTGTCTCCTGTCTGTCCCTCATGAGTTAACGCTGACCTTCTCTGCCTCCTGCTATTTCTGGAAACGACTTCAAACCCGTCTCCACGCATCCCAAACAGATTATAATCCCATTAGAAGCAGAGATTAACTTTCTTTACAGCATAATCATCAGGCAAACATCAGAAAAATACATTCACTTTAATATCGTGACATTAACTCGCACCATAAAGTAGGCTATAGAGCCCCATATCATGCTCCGATTATAATAACGATCATGCACTCGCAATGTTTTTATAATGAGTTTATGATGCTTTATGTTTTCTGAGCATCACTTCAAGTGTCGCCCTATTTCTATCACCTGTGGTTTCACTAGAATAAAATAGGGATTTATGGTTTTGCTCCTCTGGTATTACTAAAAGATTTTCTGCAATATAACTAGTGGCTTTTTGATTGCAGTTGCATGATATTTTAAAGGTCCCATATCATAGGAATTCAAATGTTCCTCTATCTATATATGATCAAAGATGCGTAATGAAGACATTGTTAAAATTTGATTTTGTTTAAGTGGTTACATTTAAAGTTATTGTATTTTCAAAAATGAATAATTTTCCCAGTCAGTTTCAGTCTAACTCCAGGAAAGGCATCACAGCTGGACTCGCTCCTGATTGGCTCCCTCACTAAAGAATGACTGAAATCTGTCCAATCAAGCCAGTTTGCAGCATCTGAACTGGAAAGCCTCCACTCAGCAGGTTTACCTCATTTGAATTAGAGGAGCCGCTGCTGTCGGCCAATCAGGAGCCAGTATTGTGACGACTTAGTTTTCTTCAGTTTAACTCATTCAATTTAATTAACCCTAAACTACATGTACAAGACCTTAAGTTTTACTCTTAAAAGTTATTATAGAATTACTATAGTTATTTTTTCCTAAGGATAGATACAATTTCTATTCCTTTTATTTACTTTTTTTTTTTTTTTTTTTAATTCATTGCCTTTATATGCTTTCTTTTCCATGTCTTTGATGCATGTGGTTGTCTGCTGGGAAGTCTGCAGAGTTTCTGTGTTGAAAGCACATAACTAGTACTTTGTTTCTGGAAGATAAGACGGTAAAAGCGGCCCGAGGCTTCACACAACACAAACACTTTCAGTGCATCATCCTGAAAAGCTGAGCTACCTGCATGTTCGCCCGGAGGAAAAAGATATTCAGCTTTTTATGAAGCAGCCTGCAGATTTAAAACCTGATGGAAAAATAGTAGATGAACTTTTCATCTCCCATCACAAACTGACAGTAGAAGATAGTATATGTAGTAAGATAGTAAGATATGTAGTTGACAGTAGTTTGATTGTAGTTAACTCATAGTAAAGAGCAGTAAGTATACCTAACTGCAGTTAGATAGTAGTAGTTAATAATAGCTAATAGTACATGCTTAACAGTAGTTAGATAACTGATATTAGATGATAGTAAGTTGGTAAATATGTAGTTAACTGTAGTCAGATAGTAGTTAAGTGGTAGTTAATAGCACATACTTAAAAGTAGTTGGATATTAGTTAACTGATAATAGATGATAGTAAGTAGTTAACTGTATTTAGATAGTGGTTAACTGATAATAGTAAGTACTTAACAGATAGAGATGCAGGTAGATGCAGGATGAATACATGAAGGGGGATTTCTTCAGTGGCTTCTACTGTATTTTAGCTCTATGTTTCATCTTCTTGGTCACTTTCAAACATGTCTGATTGTATGTGAAAGTCTTTCAGAGTGACAGAGAGCTCTGTGTCAGCTCTTTGTAGTCATTTTCGTGTGTGTGTGTGTGTGTGTGTGTGTGTGTGTGTGTGAGAGAGAAAGAGATTATTTTAAAGAGAGTAACCCAGTTAGTTGTTAAGAAAAAAAAACACATTGACAGTTTTCCTTCTTTGTCTAAATCCCAAACAGGCTCTTTAAGAATGTGAGACCCGGAGCTGTTGAGACACGAAGATCCACCAGATCACCTGAAGCTCCGGTCTGCCGCTCCACACGCCCTCCTCCGCTCAGGGATGCGACGCCCGGCACGTCAGTCTGTAGCGCGCTAAAACCCGGAGGTTACCCTTCGTAGGTGGGACCGCTCGCTGTGGTCGACCCTGTCCTGGGTGGGGGACCCATGGTCAGGACCGTCCCGTCACAGCGCCGCCGCTTCAGCCACCCGCCAGTCAGCTGTCCAACTGCAACCACACCCGCGCTCCTTCGCCCCGCCGCCCCGCCCTCCCCGACATGGCGAGGGATTCGATGCCCCCCCCCCTCTCCGGTCGCCGCTTCCTCTCCCTGCTGATGCTGGAGAGCTGCTGGCTGCTGGGCGCGGCCTCCCAGAAGCCCGTCGTGCTCGCCGACCCCCAGCAGCCCCTGCAGGAGTACGCCCACTCCATCCGCCTGGACGGGGACATCATGCTGGGCGGCTTGTTCCCCGTGCACTCCCGCGGCGAGAGGGGCGTGCCCTGCGGCGAGCTGAAGAAAGAGAAGGGCATCCACCGCCTGGAGGCCATGCTGTTCGCCATCGACCTCATCAACAAAGACCCGGAGCTGCTGCCCAACGTGACGCTCGGGGCGCGAATCCTGGACACGTGTTCGCGCGACACCTACGCCCTGGAGCAGTCGCTCACCTTCGTCCAGGCTCTCATCGAGAGAGACGGATCGGACGTCCGCTGCGCCAACGGAGACCCGCCCATCTTCGCCAAGCCGGATAAGGTGGTGGGGGTCATAGGGGCGGCGGCCAGCTCCGTGTCCATCATGGTGGCCAACATCCTCCGGCTGTTCAAGGTAAGAGCCAACTGTCATGCTGTTCAATGTCTTTGTACTTTGGATGATTGATTCACTTCGGTGCTGCGGTCCTGTGAGGCTCAAAGGGCAGAGCGAGGCCCTGCCAGGGTTTGGGGTTCAGTTCCCACCGGGGCCGTCCATACTGATAATGTATGAGTCACGGGCCTGCGAGGAGCTTTGGGCAACAGCGGCAACCAAACGGCACATGTGTTGTTCCTGCTTTGTTTCAGATCAGCGGACTACTAAATCACCTGTCTGCGGCTAGTGTAGCGAAACATGTGACCTCTTATTTTGCATTCAAGGTACATCAGGTGTTTTGTTACTGGACCAGAATAACAACCCCGCTAAAATGCTGACTGTGGCCCTCGGGGGCCGGACTGTTGGCAACCGCCATGACTCTCGCAGCTTCGGTACGACCACAGCTGCTGGTTTACACTGGGGATGTCACTTGTATTAAGTCAAATCACCAACAGCAAACTGTCACGGCTGCTTAATAGAGCAGATATCTGGTTTATGGCCTCATACGGTCATCATTAGCATGCAGATAGAGGCTTCCCCGGCACGGCGGGAGGTCGGCTTAAGAACATCCTGCGAAGCCCCTTTGTACGGCTGATACTTCTCCTTTTCGCCCCGGCTACGGACTCTTTTGTTGGGAACTGAAAGATTTTCTTGACATGAGCGTCTTCATCCTGTCACAGCCTGCCAGCGGATGTTAGAGCGAGCGGCGGGCTGCGGCGCTGACATTTCCTGCGTGGCGCCGAGGCATTAAGGCTCCGCGCACCACCGGCTCATCATCGCAGCTGATGGAGCTCAATTATGACGGCCCATTAGAGTCTGTTCAGCGTTATTGAGGTTTCGGCTGTGTCCCGAAGGGGCGGCAGACAGCAGAGTGACCCTCCGCACAATCAACTTGTAACAGGAGATATTAGTCTCAGTCTGGACATGATTTTTGTAAACCTTTATTTATGCGGGTTCGGTTTGCGGAGCACGTACGCCGTTTTTCAGCCGTTCCCTGCTTCACATTCATGCAGTTACACACACTTGAGTTACACACATGCTGATGGTTATGAATAACTAGCATTAGATCCATGACAGATCAAAGCAGTGGAGGAATGCTACACTGCAAAAGCCTCCAGCTTTATTCCTTAACTCTTGTCGTTCTTTTTCTCATATTCAGTTTTAGATTCCAATTTGATCGAAAATATCTGCCGAGATAATTTCACTTGTTTCAGTACAGTTCCACCTGCTTCTGGAGGCAGGAGGCAATATGTTCAAGTCAGTCCACCTGCTTAAAGATGCTGTCGCTTGTTTCTTGAATGACAATGTCACTGCTGCTGGGTGAAAACCTCGTAACTCCAGTTTTGGTGATTTCCATGTTTTAACTTCCAGATTCCCTGCTCCTCTATGTATCGATAAAACCAATCAGTTGACATTTTGGAGATACAAGGTTTTTACCTGACGGCACCGTTATGTTTCTCCCACCAGGCTGAACTGTACTGAAACAAGTGAATGTTTTAAGGTAAAAATGTGGACTTCAGATCAAATTATTTGTTAAGAAAGATATTTTTTTGCAGTGTGCTGGCAGGGAATAATAGACTCTCTGTTCCCTGTGGGATTAGAAGAAGACTCAGAATAAACTGAAAGAAAAACAAGAGCTTCTACCTTCTGCTGCGCCTCGATATCTGCTGAATTATCTCGCCTGTTTATTTTTGAATGGAAGCAATACAAAAAATGCTATTTTAATCTTCTATTTAAAGGATAATGCTGGGGCCAGTTGCATAAAGCTAGTTTAAGACCAGTCTAAGCCTTAGACTGGTCTTAGATTCTCAGGTTGGACTAGTCTAATTAAGACCGTCCGTTACTTAAATATTACAACTGACTTATTTTGAGGTAGGAAAGTTAGCCACCTTCCCCCTAATCTTGAGTTAAGACGTTTAAATACTGAAGCTGTTTCATACAAGATGCCAAATGTTTGGTTTTTGGGAAGAGTCTGAAGAAGAGAGCGAGTCTTTAGAGACAGAAACAACACATTAGAGATCTACAACAACCAAGAAGTAGAAGGAACAGGTAAATATAAATATCTATAGCAAGTTTGACTTAAAGTCACATTTAAGTCTAAGACCAGGTCTATCTTTATGCAACTGGCCCCTGGTGTGTTTTAAGTCAGCAGCAGCGGTCCAGCTTCCTCTGTGTTTCTGCACACAGTCAGCATAGTTCAGATCTCAGCGCTGGTTTTCCTCCTTCATGCAGTCTTGTCTAAGCCTCAGACTGGACTAGGACTAGGACTAGGAACTAAGAAATGGAAGTCTCCTCCAGGAAATAATCCTCAGAAACACTTTACTGTCACATCCATCGCTTTTTAATTGAGTCCGTCTTTGTTAGCAGTTCATTTCAAGCGAGGTTTGACACCGTAAATGTTGTGTTTTGTCTTTTGTATTTTAAATGAAAAACGTCTAAACCAATGGAACATGAGTCAGGGAGAGAAAAGCAGTTTTATTTGATGGGAGGGGTGGAGGGGCGGGACTGTTCAAAAATCTGATGGTTTTATTGGTTAGATGTATATTTAAATTCATATTTACCCCTTCTGGTACAGTGTGATGTTACCATGAAAAATACTCTGTTTTCCAGGAAGGAAAAGTAATGGAGACTTTAAAAAATCTAACTCCATACAGCATGTATTGGAAAATGACTGGGGGAAATGTAAGCTAGACGTAGACAGAAGTAAATGAGCTGTAACGCTAAACGACTGGTGTTCTCCTTTAAAGCGTGTGATACTGTGATGCTGTATCTCCAGTGGCTCAGTCTGTGCTGTGTCCTGCGCTCTGGACGCCGCGTGTTCGAGTCCGGGTCCGGGTCCGGGCGAGGCTCGGACCTTGTTGCATCTCACTCTCTCACATCTTCTGTGGCTCTTTCCACTGAGTGTCAGTGTAAAATAAAATCATACTCTAACCATTAAATCCTTTAAAATATCCAAAAAGGAAATTCTGTATCTGAGTATCTGATTCCCCGGCTCGCTGGCTGTGGACAGTAAAGTCTTGACAGTCTTCATATTAACGATCACTGTTTTGTAAATGGTTTCCATCCGCTGCTGTTCAACAGAAGAGTGTGTGGTTTAAAAGCTTTGTGACTCATTACAGAGTCAGAGCGACGGAGGACTATTCGTTATGGGATTGTAATTAACTTTCCTCGGGGGGGGAAAGGCGCTCTTACCGCTTTTTAATCTCGCCGTGTCTTTATCTTCATGACAACTTTCTTTCTCTCTTTGAGTAGCAGAGCGAATGACGGCTTAGGAGCTAAGAATAGCGGCTTTAAAACCTAACTGACGTGCGGAGAAAACGCGCGGCGATACGGCAGCGTTTTATCATCCATATCTAATACAGCCGCTAGCTGTTTTCACAGTCGGTGTCTGCCTCGGGCAACACGGAGGACTGTATAAATATTCACTGATCTGCTTAAGGAGAGAAGGTGACTGTGAAGAGTGACCTCGGTGGGGGAATATTGAATGGAGTCTCGAGCGTAAAGCGGCTGCATTAGAAGCAGCTTGGCGGAGGAAACGCCTCGCAGGAGCGGCTCAGCGGAGCGGCAGAGGTCAGACAGAGAGGAGCGGTAAACAATTTGGCAGACTTGCTGTCAGGGTGCTGCCCTAACAAAGCAGGTAAATGTAAGCCATCTGCCAGGGACACGACGCCGAGTGTACTGAACCTCCTTATCTGTGAAAGTGTTCAAACCGGCAGTGGCGGCGGCGGCGGCGGCGGCGGCGGCCTCCTCGCTCCTGCTGAGGCCTCTGGGTGATGCTGCGGTGGCGTCTCGCTGAGCGATGCGTTGCGTTGCGTCCCGGACACTCCATTGACTTACATAAACAGGCTAACCTTACCTCCCTCATTATCGATCAGCACGCCGAGGGCTGACCCAATTACAATCTCAGTAATGGGCGAGAGATATGCACAGCTTCATCCTTCGAGAGAGAGAGAGAGAGAGAGAGAGAGAGAGAGAGAGAGAGAGAGAGAGAGAGAGGAGAGAGAGAGAGAGAGAGAGAGAGAGAGAGAGAGAGAGAGAGAGAGAGAGAGAGAGAGAGAGGGAGAGAGAGAGAGAGAGAGAGAGAGAGAGAGACCCTCCTGGGAGTTGGCTTCCCTCAGCACCGTGCCTCTCGGCTCTCCTCAGCCTGATGGTAATTACAGCCAATCAGCTGCTTTCGTCAGGTGTGAGGAAATAGATCCTGCTGGTTCTTCCAAACCTCACGGAGTTATAACCTGATTTCACCTAAACTAACCCAGGAGGAGCTGTTCGAAGTTACTCCCTGGTACCTGTGTGGTATCGACTGATTGATTGATATTGATTGATTGGTTGCACTGCAAAAAATGACGAGCTGTCCAGTGATTTGTCTCCAGACCTATCTGCTTATTTCATGATATTTTGAGTCAAATTCTCTCACTGCACTGGCAGATAATCTGCTGGTTTCAGTAAATTCCACTTGGTTCATGCCAATATGACTTCTGTCAAGAAATCATCATAAAACAATGAAGAAAATCTGGAAACAAGAAACTTTCTCCAAGACAATTTCACTTTTACTAAGTAAATGTTCTGAAACAAGTTACATTCTCCTGGAAAAAGTCAAATTTGTTGAAACCGGTAAAATTATCTGCCAGTGCAGTGAGATGATTTCACACAAAAAATCCTAAAATGAGCTTGATAAGTCTGGAGACAAGAGAAAATAACTGAACAAGTCAGTTTTTGCGGTGTGGTTAAGTGGTCAGAAAGCCAGAGTAGCTAGTATTAACCTCTGTGTGTTTGGGTGGTTGACACACACACACACACACGCATGTACAGGCATTGCATACTTGTGTGTCATTAGCATTTCTTAACCTCCATCTTGGATTACTGCAGCACGGCAGAAACATCAGGTGCACCAACATGGCCGCGCTCCGTCTCTCTGATTGGCTGGATGTAGACGTTTCTGAGTGTTCGGAGGTGATGCGATGTGCACATGTGAGCAGGCGGGCAGAAACCCCTGCGCCGCATGGTTCGATGGCCCTTCAGACGCCCGGAGCTGATCTCCACGTGGCCCCGGACCCCCCGCTGTGCTCCCTGACCCGAATCGGGGCCGAGCCGCGGTGTGAGCGCTGTGTGCTGCGAGCGTGGGACATGAGTCATCAGATGAGACAGAGAGGCAGAGGTGTGTGTGTGTGTGTGTGTGTGAGGTCGTTCAGAGGCTCGCTCCAGAACGGCGTCCTTTATTTTATTAGCTGGCTCTTCCAGCCGTGATGACGAGCCTCGGGCGCCGCGAGCTCCACACCAACAACAACACTGACGGACTCTCATTAGGGACAAAATAGCCCCGAGTCTTCGGCTCGACGTTCCTCGACTAGAACGCACAAATCTTGACAATCGTTAGCAATGAATAATAACAAGTTGAATGTGGTCATTGCAATAATGCTTTCTGCAGCGTGTGGAAATAATTGAGACAAACTATAGCTGCAGGCGGCGTATTGCGAAAAAATATACGGCGCTAAGTTTGTAATGAGTCACATGATTCATCTTTAACAGGAGAGGCTCCATGTTTGTTAAAGTCAGGCTTAATGAGGACAGAAGGCCAGTTAGCTAAAATTAGCTTCAGATGACTCCAGGGAAGCGGTGGATTGTGCTGATGCGGAGCTTTCCTCAACACTGTCACGACATTCAACACAAGTCAGGAGTGTGAGACCCAAAACTTTATTGATATATATATATATATATATATACATATAGGAGGTGGCTGCAGCCTGTGGTTCAGCCTGAAGCCCGTTCTCATTACAGCGGCTGCGGCTCGTTAAGCCTCATTTTGGGTCTGAGAGTCACTGGAGCCAATCAGACGTAATGTAACACCTGAATCGACCCTGAGCTCCACCAATCACAAGTCATGTGTTAACGTTAAGGAGTCAGCTTGCTTTTGGGCCAAGATGGCGGTGAGTTTGAAACTTTATTTTATTTATTAAAGGAAACGGAAAACTAGAAAAATCAAATCAAACCCATAAAAACTGAGGCAACCAACTAATTTGCACTTTTACCAGCATTAGATTTACATTGGTGTGTGTTGGATCCTGGCCACTAGCCTACTGCAAGATTCTCCTGCTCTGTCCCCCCCAGAACACACACACACACACACACACAGATTAGCCTGGACTGCATGCCTCAATAATACGAACACACACACACACTTCACACAGCAGGATTTAACTTCACTCAAAGTGGAAAGACGAAACAAAACCATTTTTTCGAACGGTTGAAGGACTTCATTACCCAGAAATCCTGTGTGGTGAGGTCAGTAAACTAAACTTCTTCTTCTGAGACTCTTCCCTCTTCAGTTTGGAGCAGTCTCTTCCTGGTTTCTGAGAAGACGCTGCAGCTTGACGAGCTTTTCTGAATCGTTAAGAGTCCGCTCCTGAATTTGGCTTTCATCCGATCCAGCAAGCAGCACTTAATTGAATAAATCTTCACCTTTTTAAAACAGTCTGGGGTGAGGACGGTGAAGGACGACAGGACAGGACAGGACAGGACAGGACAGGACAGGACAGGACAGGACAGGACAGGACAGGACAGGACAGGACAGGACAGGACAGGACAGGACAGGACAGGACAGACAGGACAGGACAGGACAGGACAGGGGGAGCTGGTGGACAGGACAGGACAGGACAGGGGGAGCTGGTGGAGCGTCAGCAGCAGGTTGAATCAGACAGGACGTGTGGATAATTGCAGCAGCGGTGCATACAGGATGCTGCTGCATTGTTCTCCGCAGGACTGACCTTTGTCCTATTAATGGCTCTTCCTCCGTCATAAAATGTTAATGAAATCCCACTCTCCTGGCCTCTGTCATGCCACGGATGATTTCTCCCTCACATGATTTGCTCCTTGTTGCCGTGCGCCCGCACAGCGCTCCGCCGCTTCACTCAGAGTCACTTTGTTTGCTGAATGTAAAGAATTTCTCTCATGATACTTTACATTTCCTCATTTAGCCGACTGTGCAGAGCGAGCAGCTGATGGACTGAACCTGTGACGCGCAGTGCTGGGTGTTAATCCTAAAATAAGCTTGATAAGTCTGGATAAAATAATAACAGTTTTTGCAGCGTACCGACTTAATTAGAAGTCTCCAGTTGTTTTCTCTGCTGTTCGGATTTGAATGGGAGTGAATGAGCCTGAGATAAAAATGTCTTTAATCGTTGTGCAGCGGGTAAAAACTGTCAGAATGAATATTAAAGGGATGTAAAACAAATGCGAAAAAACTCAAATCCTGCTGGAATTGTGCTTTAAATGCTTTACAGTAACAGTAGGGTAAGAGATTACAATTTAAAATTCAGTAATTCCATCACAGTTACTAATCTCCCATCACTTTGAATTGATCTCAGTCGAGGATCAAAGAACATTCTGGTCTGTTGTCAGATTTTGTGTGGCAGCAAAACTCTTTCCACAGAGGAAAACACAACATATAATTTAATTGGAGAACTTGCGAAATTGTGATGGTCAAGCCGTCTCATTTGTGATTACTATGGCAGAATATCGCGATTCATTTTTCTGACCCACGATACGTATTGTCACATTTTGGTATTGTGATATATTGAATTGCGACATATTGTCCCATCCATATAAACTATACATTTCACTCTAGATATAAACAGCAGACAGACTATGTGTGTCTCTAATAAACACTCAGCTTTGTGTTCCTGTGTGGATTCAGACAGCAGAACATTGTTAAAACTGAAGAGTCTTTGCAGTTTTGCTCAGTCCTTTCTGGAGAGAAATAATAAACTCATTGATTAAATTACAGCCTGAAGTCTGGAAGGATTAAATCTGAATTGTTTAGATGAAGAATATTTCTAATGGTTTGTCAGTCTCTCTCTCTGTCACTGCTGTTGCCAGTGGAGATGAACATGACTGGAGTCACGTGACAGATGAGATCAATGGACTTGAGTCCTTCATATGTGCTTATGTGTGTGTGTGTGTGTGTGTGTGTGTGTGTGTGATTGGCTACAGCTGTGTGTGTGTTCATGTGTTTCTGCCCATATTCTTTGAAAATTCTCTTTCAGGGAAACACGTGACATCTCTCTCTGATTTTCATTATAGAATTGGATTACTAGAAGTGTCACACTGCAGTCTTAATCAATACAACCTTCGCCTGCAAGTGTGTGTGTGTGTGTGTGTGTGTGTGTGTGGCCATGTATACATATGTGTTTACCCACGTGTAAGTGTGTCTACATACATGCATGCGTAGGTGTATGAATAAATCGCATAAATGTGTGCGTGTGTGTGTGTGATGCATATATGCACAAATCCTATAAATGTGTGTGTTTGTGTGGGAGGAGATGATGGGGGGGGGGGGGGGGGGGGGGGGGGGGGGGGGGGGGGGCTTCTATCTGAACAAGAAATTGAAGTAATTGATGCTGGATGAGACTCTACACAGCTGTACAGCTGTTCAGAGTCGTAACCCCGGAGTTTAATGTGATTAAAGGTTAAATGTGTAATATTTCTGCTTTACTGAAGCATAATATGACTGAAACAAAGTGAACAGCCGATTTCTGCATTCAAAAACACAGGAGCGGGCCGAGGCTGAAGGCCCTCCTGCCACACCAAGGTCCCTTCAAAAATCTGACAGTTTGTTTTTGTCTCGCATATCGACAAAAAACACACATCGGAAAATATAATTTGAGACTTTATTACTAATCGGTAGGGTGTTCTGGTAAATTCGGCATGTATATAATCCTCCAAACAGCTTGAATTTTAAAGGACCGGCCCATTTATGTGCCGGGGAAGTGGAGTTACTTCACACAAAGCTACTCCTTACCTTCAATATATTCCAAAAATCCAGACAGCAGAATTGTGGTGATCTCAGGATCTTGATCACAGCAAGTGTCCATTGAACAAAAAAAATGCACTAATTCAGTAAAACATGACAGAAGGTTGATTGTTGTTGATGTGAAACAGTCCAACCTGCCCACCGTGCTGATGATGGTCTCGCTCTGCGGAGGGCAGAGTGTTGTCATGACAACGCTGAACGATAGAGGCCAGCACTTACACAGAGACCCTTTAAAGCCGCTCTGTGTATCATTTTAAACATCAATATATCATCATTTACAGTATGTCAATCTACATATTCAAATAGATGTCGCTCTGCATACTGTGTAGTTTATATTTGACTGAACTGAGACATCAGGCCTGGTGTTTAAAGATTGGCAGTGCAACAGGCGAGCGCTAAAAATAGGAACAGCTTCGCTCCTGATGAAGTGGGTTTGCTTTTTGTATCTTTTTGCTCCCCCCCCCCCCCACAGGAAGTGTCAGGACCCACTCTAACACCCGCTGCTCAAATCACAGCGAGGCTGTTTGGGAATTGAATGGAAGAAGCGAGTCGCTGTGAGACACTTAGTGGTCCCACGGTGGGAAAATCAAATTATCTGGCACAGTGCTGCCGCTCTGTCACCGCTGATTGGGATCCGATGTGAGGAAGGCTCAGTCGGCCCCATCGGCTGATCGGCCCGTCCCACCCGCCCGGCCGGGTCGCTCCAGCAGCCTTAAGGAGAAACGCCACTCACTCTGACACCGACTTCAACATCCTCACTCCCATCTTCTGTGTCACTAACAGAGAAAGACAGATCTGATCTAGGGTTTCTCACACTGTAGTTCAGGTCATGGTCCGCTCTTCAAAAGGAAGTTTCATTTTTAACATATAACACAACATATTGCTGTTGCTGGATGAAAACCTTGTATCTCCAAAATGTCAACTTTTCAGGAATTAAGAAAAACAGCTTTGTTTTTAACATTTGACGACTGTGCATTTTTTCTGTTTATCTTATTGGTTTTCAAAAACCCAAAGCTGGTAGATCCTTCTCAACCCATAGAGGAGCCTGTCTTCAGTTAAAGTTAAAACATGAAAATCACCAAAATTGGAGTTATGAGGTTTTCACTTGACAGCACTGATACGTTAATAACAAAATGTTAAAATCTTATCAACCTGACTGCAGGTTGATAAGATTTTCTCCCAGGGACTTACAGACCTGTTGCTTGTGGTTTGATGTGATTTAGCGTGGAACTGTATAATATCATCAGGGTGAAAACAAAATGTCATCTTTTTAGGAACTAAGAAAAATAGCCTTGTTTTTTGCTTGATGACAGTTCATTTCTGTTGTTATCCAATGAGTTTTGAAAGGATTTCATCATCAAGAGGAGGATTATTCTCTCAACCCATAGAGAAGAATGTAATCCTTCAATTCAGGTGAAAATCAAAACTGGAGTTAGGAGGTTTTCACATGACAACAGCGATATTAAACTGTAAGTAGGGAGATAACACTTGACGGAGTGAAAACCAGGATCAGCATCGCCAAATTCACACTCTAATCCTCCTCTAATTGTGTAAATCTGGTGACTGAAATCTCAGTGAATTAAAGTATTTTTCTAACAGCTGCAGACTCTTCCTCTGCCTGTGGGACCGCTGGGTGTCCAGCACCCGCCGCAGCACCCACAGCTTCAGTCCTGGTCCTGAGTACCAGACTCCTGCTGGGTCTCGCTCCAGTCATCTAATCAGAGACTGACTCACACCTGGGATGTGAGGTGAATGAAGTGAACTGGAGGGATAAACCGGCCAGGGGTTCGACAGCCTGCTGGGGTTCTGTTTCACCTCATCAAAAGTTTGGGGACACTCTGGCTTTTCTACATTTTCAAAGTAATATTTGATTTTCTCTGTTATTTTTCAGTGAAGAAGCAAGGGGAAAAAATACCTGCAATGCTTTTGTTAACATAAATAGATTTCCTAATACGTTGGATCTGTTTCTTCAGCACTCAGCTTCATGTTGATCAAAGTGTCTGTTTGGTGTGAAGAAGGTTTTTCATGGCAGAGTCTCTGACTGTCGGCATGAAGGAAGTGTTACAGCAGATTTTTTTTTTTTGTTAAACTAAACCTAGTTAGTTTTTAATGGGGTTAAGAAAACATGCTGATTTAAAAAAAACACTTTCAAAAGCTAGGTGTCTCTGAACGTTTGATGGGTTTTTACCTGGTAGTTGATTAAATTCAGCTGCTGTGATCAGAGCTTAATGAGACCTGAGTCAGCAGGTGAGTCATCATCCAGCAGGTAAAACAGACCCAGCAGGACCGGTGAGAACCACTGAATGTGTTTCTGAAGGCAGAATCACAGTCAGTTCCTCCAGACTGACTGACTGACTGACTGTCCGGGTTTCATCATGTCTTCACTTCTCCTCTGTCACATCACTTCTGAGGAGGAAGATGACGATTCATAAAAGGTAGTTGGAATTTATATTTCATTTCCATCCCGGACAGACTCGTTGCCCCACAGACATAAGACACATGTGAAGGATTCCTGTATGGAAAGTGTTTTGATCGAGGTGGCCGGGAGAAGTCACGGTTCGCAATGAGAATAATTTGAGGTTTTACTTGCTAACGGAGCTAAATACCAACATTTTAGTCAGAACATGCTGATATTGTGGTTTTAGCGTCTTGTGATTGTTATTTCTCGTTGTTCATGATGTCTGAAAGATGTCACGCTGTGCTCAGCATCGCTTTGAACTCTTGATGTTTCAGGTTTCCCTTCTGGGTCTTCTTTCTTTCCTGTCTATCTTCACCATACACTATCTAATACATTTATTTTAAATAATCTTTTAAAATAATAATAATTGGATAGTGGATTTTTAGGGTTTTACAGTCAAGGCAGAGTGTTTTACTGTCAAGGCGGCAGACTTGACTGTAAAGTGTTCTGCCTTGCTGAAGGACACATGAGCAGTTCTGATACAGCAGGGACTGAACCAGCAACAAACTGCTGATTGGACAGACTTTACTTTTTACAATTACATTTATGCATTAAGCAGATGCAGATATCCAGAGCAAATCATACTGAGTGAGCAGCAGGGGCGGAGCTTGCTGTTCAAATAGTTGATCTCAGTCTACAAACCATGTTACAGATCTGAAAATGATCAGCAAACTGAAATCACACTTAAAATTCACAACTATTATGCTACAGAAAAGGCAGCAATGCTTCCCAGAGAGCTGTAACAACAACATTAGAGTTTAGCTGAAATTTGTATTTATTTACCAAGTCACATGAAGTCATGAGAGAGCCTCAGTGTAACAGCAACATCAACATTTTGTTTCCCAAATCTGCCATATTGCACCAAACCTACAAACTCATTTTTCTAGATTTCATCTTTGCAAATTTGTCAATGAGTGTGTTGATGAAGGTTATAAGAGTGAATTAGTGTTGGAAAATAGTGGATGATCGTTCATAGTATTTACCTTCTGAGTAATTTTTACCAACATTACTACATTCCAAGGGATTCTCTCTCGTTGTAATTTGTGGTTGTGGGTTCGGGTTCAGGTTCAGGTTCAGGTTCAGGTTCAGGGGATTGAACCTGCAGCTGTGTCACCAGATCTTTCATCTCTGATTTCTCTGACTGGAAGCTTCTGTTTCCGGCTGACAGACAGCAGCAGGCTGGACGTGTCATCAGCGTGCGACAGAGCGACAGAAACGAGTTTAAAGAGTTTTGTCCTTCAGCCGCAGGAGGGAGCGCAGACTGAACATTAACCTTTCACTCTGCATGATGCTGAACGCGTGTGGACATTACTGTGAGCTCAGTAATCAGTTGAAATGCTCTGCGATTGAGCTCACGCCAGGATCTGATTGGCCGATGTGCGGCGGGGGAGGGGGGGCGGAGGGGGGGACTGCGACCGTGTTCACACCAGAAGCGTTGAATTACTGTGAATGTATTTTGTGTTTGCTGTAATGTTTCTCCTGCTGGGCTCGCAGGGGAAAACACTGCTCAACATGTCATTTCCTCATTTCTGCACGCTGTGCTTCAACAGAAGTGTGTGTGTGTGTGTGTGTGTGTGTGTGTGTGTGTGTGTGTGTGTGTGTGTTTATTTAAAGTTAATCCTGACAGTGTTGACTGCTGGTTAGCTCTGTTTACTGTTACAGCGCAGGTGAAGATTTGTCTCAGTAAAGAACTTCAGTAGATTAAGGAGCCGTTTAATATTTTGTGTGTGAGGTCAAACTTCAGGTGTGAAGTTTGTCCAATTACTCTCATCAATCATCCGGGGTGTGTGTGTGTGTGTGTGTGTGTGTGTGTGTGCGTGTGTGTGTGTGTGTGTGTGTGTGTGTGTGTGTGTGTGTGTGTGTGTGTGTGTGTGTGTGTGTGTGTGTGTGTGTGTGTTATTTGAAGCTAATCCTTTTGTGTAAAGTCAGAAGAACTTGACTTAATTGTGTTTAAGTGTTTTCTAAGTTTCGCTCATAAAACATCCTGAGTAAATTATTTCTTAGTTCTTGGAGACAATGTGCAGAAACACCAGCGGCTCGCTGCTCTGATAGATAACAGCACAGAAATGATCGTTAGCCAGTTAGCAGTTAGTGACCCTCAACCAAATCTCTTGTTGATAGTGTTATAGAAACACAAAGATGATGTCGGTGATAACAGCTGGATTGTGTTCAAACACTAAATCAGTGATCACAGAGTCGAGGAGGAGAAGGACAGAAAGTTGGCTTCTTAACATTGCTGGCAATAGAGAGAACGGATCAATATCCTGCGGAAGTACGTCGGCCATGTTGGTAGATAGACCCCCCCCCCCCCCCCCACGCCTCCACCCCCCCGCAGGCTGAACAAAGCGCCCGTCTCCTCCTCCTCCTCAGCTGCAGCAGAGCCTCTTGTGTCGAGCCTCTCCTCTGCTGCTAATCTTCTGCTTCTCTCCGTCTATAGAAACACACTTTATATGGAACGATGCACAAAAGCTTCCCTCTGTTCTCTCCCTGTTCTGTTCTCTCTTTTCTTTTTTCTTTTTGCCCCAGCCTGCAGTAAGCACATAAACACGGAGGACGGTCGCTCCATCTCTCCCACGCAGGTACAGCAGCGATGTGCGGACCGTCCTCCTGAATTGCGTGTTTCTCCCGTGTGATATTGTGCGAAATGGATGTGCAAATATTATGCAAATGAGTCGGGAGCGTATGACGGAGCTTTTAGATTGCCTCTCTCTCGCCTCTGTCGCCCTCGCTGAGGTTCCTCCAGAGGGAACGGAGCGTTTTATTATTAACAAAACTTCTCAGTGTCTCGGAGAAAAACATCAATATCTGTGTGTGTGTTTTTTTTTGTTTTGTTTGTTTCTGAGTGAATGGATGAAGGAGTCTGCCTGCTGCGTGATGTGAAGAGAGCAGCTGTGCGAGGGGTCGATGGCGCTCTCTTCATCCTGTGTGACGCTGCGTTCGACCGCCGCTTTGACCCACATGAAACCAGACTGGATGTTTTTACTCTCGTTTCACTTTTCATCTGGTGAAGCATCGCTCAACATATAGTAGATGCACTTCAGTTTAATTCAACTCCGTTCTTTACTGTCCTGCAAGGGAGATTTTACTTTGCAGACAGGGTTTGTGAGTCGACAGCAAGAAAACACAAACACAAGTAAAGCACCTTTTATTGCAAGTTTGTAGTTAGCCAGACTAACTGAACATTTGTTTGAATAAAGTTCGTCTAATTAGTTTCTTTAGCTGCAGGATGATCGTGTTTGTTTATCGTTTGTCTTCAGGTTTGATTTTATGACAAAATAGCACGTGAAAGCAACGCTGTTTAGCAGCTGATTTTCTGACTTTCCCACCGGCACATGAACGCAAAAATGAACATTATATGGGAAACAGAGACACCAAGAGAGAAACACACACATCCCAGTCCTCAGTCCCAGGTGCTGGACAAGCAAATCACAAGAAACAGTAAAGTCCAAACAGTGTTGTGAGTTTAACGCCTGAGATGCTGTGATGAAGAGGCTGATGAAGAGGCTGATGAAGAGGCTGATGAAGAGGCTGATGAAGAGGCTGATGAAGAGGCTGATGAAGAGCCGTGTGGAGCGTACAGCAGTGTGCCGACTCTGTTTTCTGTGAAACACTGGTAGCTGGTAGCGCTGCTGTACTGGACCCAGTGCAGTTCAGTCATGTGTCTGTCCGCACTATACAGTCCAGCTGAACAATTAATCGAAAAAAAATCTAAATCGTAATATGAACTTCTGCAATTTCCAACTCCCAGAGGCTGCAATTAATTTCTTCAGAGAGAGTTTGGTCCAAACTGGATTTGTGAACGAGGAGTTTTAGAGCTGCAGGTGATCTTTGGTCTATGAATCAAAACCTTTCATCAGACTCAAACTCACTAAATCTGCATACTGACATCTAGTTGCTTTTTTTTTTTAACAAAATATAAAAAAAAAAAAAAAATGCATGACAAGAAAAACTTGTGATGATATGAATCGTAGTTTAAATCGCAATTACAATGTACTGTCAAATAATCATAATTCGATTTTTTTTTGTCAATATCTTCCAGACCCGCTACACAGCCAATCAGAGAGTTAATTAGATCTGTATCGCTGCTGGACTGACAGGCGGCACGGGGAGGTGAGCTCTGGTCTACTTTGACCCCAGCATCTCGTTCAGAGGAGTGTCGAGTCCAATCAGGAGTCTCATCTCATATTTATGTGCTAAAAATATGAATGTGAAAGCGGCGCCGCTGCACCTATCGCAGGCTGAAAAATTTATCACGGCTCCGTGAGCGCGAGGCGTCCGCGGGCAAATCTGTCTCGATTACTTGATTGCTCTGTTGTTGAGTAACAAATGCAATTTCTCTCTGAGAAAAGGACGGAGTGGCGGCTGGATAATGAAATTTAATAGAGGGAATTTGCTCATTGCACCGGCAATTCATTTGTGGAGCTGATAATAGCGTCCTCGTTAAGCTGTCTGAAGCCATCATCCTCATTTTTTTTTTTTATTGTCGGTTTTTCTAAAGCATTTTGTGTTTTATACTCATTCTGACGCCTGCGATTTGCAATCCATCTCTTATTCAAACCTGGCACACTGCAGCCACAGACAGACAGCTATATTCATGAACTGAAACGCTTTAAAACGGTCTTATTCCAGTGTATTAACCTGTGTATTAACCTCTGGAGAAGTACTGCATAAGCACACAATAACACCGTGTACGTACTTGAAAATGAAAATCCGGCTGACACATAAACCGCAAGGTGTAACGACACACTCTGAGCAGCGAGCGTAAAGACAGAATATATGAAAACACACAGGTTAATGCACCGAATAAGGCCGTTGTGGACCGAGCGGAGAGCCACGCCGGCTCCATTTCAGGCCAAAGTCACGGGTAATGTGATATACGGCTGTACCAGACAATATCCATTATAATTCAGCCTAAAAATGTCTTTCTTGGGCGCTGCGTGTTCTGATGAGCAATGAGAAGTGAAGGATTTCATGTTGCTGCTAATTCGGCGCGGACTCGCCCGACGCGCGGGGCAGTAATACATCTCAGCTCAGACAGAATCATATTCTGTGTTTGCAAAGGCTTGATGGGCTGTGAATGAGGGATTTGCTGTCCACAAATGAAGCTTGAAATTCAATTTCAGCCAAACAGGGACTTCTCCTCCCCGCTGAAACTCACAGTCAGAGCTCTGGTCCAGGAAGAGGGGCGAGTCCTCCTGCAGCACCGCCTGCTGCATTAAAGACACAGGGAAACATGTTTGTTTTTTCTGTAGTTTGATGTATTTCCTGTTCAGACAGGATGTTGGGGATGTTTGGGATCATTTCAAAGTGGAAACCAGTGTGATATCAGTATCAGTGAGGGAGAGAAAGGCAGTTTGATTTGATGGGAGGAGTGGAGAGGTGTTCAGAAATCTGTGATGGTTTTATTTCTGCCTGCTGGTGCAGCATGAAGTAACCGCTAAAATGTTTTATTTAATGGGATTTGGATATAAAAATATTTTACTGACATTGACAAAGTCATTTGTCACATCATTGTGACTTTAATAACTGAGATATCATGTCAGTATTATTGAAGAACGTTGTTTTTAGAGCAGATACAGAGCATGACACTAACTCTACCAGACAGACAGACTGCAGTCTATAACTACTTTGGTGTTTTTCTTTTTCTTGCTTGAAATGAAAGTTTCTCTGGTCATTTGCTGCATGTTGTGAGTGAGTTTCGTCACCCTAGGCACTTTCTCATGCAAAATTCACACACGCATCACTTTTGTACGTAAACCAGTGTTTACGCGTTGAAAGAGCCGTGGGGGCGGGGCATGTGAAGGATGGTGTCGCTCGGAGCGTTGTGGTTTTATCTGAACTTTCTCCTACTTCTGGAAACAGAAGAAGAAACCGACAGCAGTGGAGACGTTTTATGTTGCTGTTGGGCCAAAAGCTTTTAATGTTGCACTTATTAAGCTACAGCCTATGCACGCCTGGTTTGCTGCACATCTTATTAAATATTAGTGTAGTATTTGATTGCCAGTTACGATCCGCTTGATGACAGCAGATGACTTGATTGTAGGTCTTGTAATCCAGGAGGTTATGTGTTTGTATGAGCGTGTGAATGCAAGATAATAAGAGCTTCAAACCAAAATAACACAAAGTTCAAAAAAATAATATAACGCCTAAATATCGCTAACTCTATATTGTGTCGACATAAGCGTTATCAAAGTAATATAGCGAAATTACCAAGTGAAATGAAGGTGTGGTAGGCACTCAGCTGTCTGTTGCACCTGTGCATAATTACTGGCAACTCGTTAAACGTGATTTACTGTCGTTATTATGGGAAAACTAAAACTAAAGTGTTTCCCGTCTATTTACAAATTAATTTTGCTTTTTAACAAAATAGCTCCAACAGTTGCTGCTTTCATTTCAGCCTCGTATTCAGACCCGCCGCTGTTCAGAGGCACCAAGTCACAGTGCGTCCCGCCCCGGCCAATCAGGTTACAGTCCGTCCTCAAAGCGTCTTGGGTGAATTTACACCTGGGTTTTCAGGTGGTTAAGGTCTATCAGATTACAGTCCGATCGCAGGTTAAAGCATCAGCGCTCAGGTTTGATGCGAGTGTCCGGTCACATGCAGCCACTGAACAGACGACACATCCAGTCAATGACCAGATATGAACAGAAATGTCCACAGTAAAACTATTGCAGCAGATTCACGGTGGCCCTTTATCACCATCAAGATAAGAAAAATGTCTTGTCTCTCGCTCGTTGCCGAGAATTGCTCCAATAAAACATTCGTGTCGACAATAAATCAAGCTTTTTACAGCGGATCAGCAGCGTGGAGGCAGGTTCATCGAGACGTATCGCTCCAGAAAAACACTTAAATGCTGTTTTGTCGGGTTTTCTTCTCTGTTTCTCACTTAAATTGTTTATTTCCATGGTTGTTTATGTGTTGAGTGACTTCCCTCTGGCTCGCTCACCTGGTTCCCATGTCACAACAATCGTTTTTGTTTTCCTCTTTTTTTAATTTCATATGTACGTTAGGGAAAACATAGATCGGTAAGTTTTGTATAAAAGCCATAAGAGCTGCTCTCTTCTTCTCTGTGAGGGAAAGAACTGAGAATATCGACCTGGACTCGAGTCAGACTCAAGTCACAGTTTTAATTGCTTTAAGACTTGACTTGATGCATGAAGAGAAGACTTGAGACTTGACTTGGGTTCTGGTGACTTGGGACTTGACTCTGACTTGTACTTTGATGACTTGAAAAGGTTTCTAAAGTCTTGACTTGAGATCTTGTGTTTGTGTAAATGACTTAGATTGAAAGTGATGAGATTTGTTCCAGCGGACGACTGAATTTAAATTCTGTTTTCTGAATTTGTATGGAATGATTGAATTTATTGAAGTTGAAACTGATTCTAGAAATCAAACTCATGATGCTCTTACCAAGTTTTTATCCTATTAAAACCATATTGCATTGAAAAGTCCTAGATATTTAGTTTTCTTTAAGATATTAAATTGATACTGGACTCTTGATTTGTTCTGACTTGACTTGCTGTTCTACATTTATACTTGAGACTTGACATTAATGACTTGGACTTGACTTGGACTTGGTAATCTACATTTAGACTTGAGACTTGTGCCACTTGAGTCTCTGTTGGAAAAAACATAAATGAATCCTTTGCTGAAAGTAGAATTGATTTGGTTCATATTGGTGGCTGTCCTCAGTTCACCCTCCAGTTTATTTGCCGCTACATCACCGGTTGTCAAGCCTCCTTCCTGCTGAAGTTTCCTTGAGCAAGACAGCAGATCCGGATCCCCACCTGCCGGCCCCTGAGCGCTCCTGTCCCGTCCCGGCTGCGGTCCGTCAGGATCGGTGCCGGTTACAGCCGGGAAGCCGGCGGAGAAATGGGAGAGGAAGGCTGTCAGGTCGGATGAGCGGAGGCCGTCGGCGGAGCGACACCGAGCCGGCCCGCCGGTCAGCAGAGTCCCAGCCCGTCACACGGCACGGCCGCCACGCTGCTCGTTCAGCTTCCATTAAGGCCAGCGCCGCTCTGATGTGCAGAGAGACGCCGGACAAGTCCCGCACTACAAGTCACTTCTTCCTGCACGCTACGGCTGCACCGTGCGCTCCTTGACTGGGAAAATAAAGTGATGCTCTCTTCCCAGAATGGGCTGCTGTCCGGTTGGTTGAGAGACATTACAGCTGTGATTTAAAGCTGCATTATGCAGGTTTTTATGTAAGACATCCAGTCTAAATCACAAAGAGAAGAGCGAGTGCAAAGCCGTGGGCTCGGCAGCGCAGGTCTGCAGTATTAATGCAGGAGAGATCCGAGGACGCCACCTGAATGAACCCATCATCTAACGATCTTCTTCCTTTCTACTCTTAATTAAAAGAAAAACCTCTCTGATTCTACAAATGCTTCTTATTCCTACTGAAGGCTCAGCTGGTGAAGACTGTGATACACGGTCAGGTTGACTACTGATGACAAAATGTCTCTTTGGACAAAAGCTTCTGCTAAATGACATAATATAAATGTAATGTAAGTTAAATGCATGAAGGAGTTATTGTACTGTGGCCGTCCCTCTTTACAGTTTCAATGCAGGATGAATGCAAGATGAATGAATGGACATCGCTCCATACGGCCTCTAAGGAATTCAATGTATGAATACTGTGTGGAGAGTTATTAATTTGCCTCGTTATTGACAAAAGAATAACTTGTAGCTGTAATATATCTGAAGCGTTGCACAACTGTTACGCTTTGATAGTAAAAACCAGCCTGACATGATGCAGGATCACAGGCTGCTCACTGCTGTCTGCAGTATTTGGTCTTCAGCGCTGAATAAAGAAAGGTCATCGGACTGCTATGAGACGAGAAATTGGACGCAGGTCGGGAGTAAAGCAAAGCGTTGAGCTCAGATGATATGAAATTTCAACCTGCTGTGGAGTTCAGCAGGCTGACCTGTGCAGATAATCAGTCGTCCTGGGAGCTCCGCGGTGTGGAGGCCGGCCGGCGGACGATTGGCTTATTACTCTCTAACGGGCCGCCGCCGCCGCCGTGCTCATTAATCACCGGGAGCGAGCGGGGACGAACGTTACGCCGCGTTCAGTCATTTTCTTACTCGCACAAGAAATAACTCCATTTTTTTTCATGCATGTCACAGTTTCAGAACGATGCTTTAGTAGGGCGATGTAATTTGGCGAGAGATTACATTTGCGTGCGCGAGTGATTACAAGGGCGTGCGCGAGGGTCGAGCGATCGCCGCCCGAGTCGCGCGGCTGGAGCCCGCCGCCCGGGCGGGGCGGGACGTGGAGTGTTTACCCGTCCGGCGCTCTCAGCTGTTTGCTTCGCTTCCCTCCGCGACACTCGGAGCTCCTTCTGCAGGCGTCGCTCCGCCATGAGATCACCTGCATCCAGGCTTCAAGCACCAAGTTTAATTAGTGGCATCCGTATGGAAAGCCCTCTACAATTCCAATTTTACCACTTCCACATGAACACCAACCCCCCCTCTACACACACACACACACACACACACACACACAGTCTGCAGGGACTAACTCCGCGCTGCTTAAGAGCCGTCCAATCAAATCAAACTGAATGGATACAGAAAGGAAAAAAGAAGGTTGATTCATCCTTTGTAAAAGATTGTCATCACCACTTAGAAGCTGGACTGATATTGAAACACCCCCCCCCTCTTCCCTCAACATATACACACACACCCACCCACAGACACACACACACACACACACACACACACACCACCTCCTCCTCTGCCCTCGCTATTCCTCATCTTCCCTTTATCTCCTTGCCGTCAGAAAGGCTTTTAGATTCTGTATCTGGTTGTGAATAAAGCTAACATCCAGGACTCAAAGCTGGCTCAGATGAATTATACACACTCTTCCTCCTGCGTCCTTTCATCCGCCGCCTGATGAGGAGATACACGGGGAGAGGAGGAGTGTCGGGGTGCAGATGGTTCTGCCTGAATCCACCGGCGCAGCAGCTGTGGTTAAACATGATATGTTTGCTGAGATAGGTGTAATTTCTCCCAGCTGCTAAGTGCACACACACACACGTTTCTGTCGGCACAAAGGTGCAGGACCTTTATTTTTTATTTATTTATTTTTTTTTGCCAAAAAATGTGATGCGATGTTTTCTCGGCGGAGTTTATTTTAGCCCGGCGGAGAGAGAGAAAGTGGCAAAACGATGAGCTTGTTTATTTATCTTGTAAAACGCAGCGGGCCGGGACGCTCCGAGAGGCCGCTGAGTTATTACGTCCCATTTAGGAATGAAGTCTGAAACCTTATCCTTCCTTAGTGAGGCTAATGTTTTTGTATTCTAATTAATATAACCACAAGTCTTCATTTAATTGGAGCTGTGATGCATCTCCCTCAGGAGTCTCACAGTGCTGCATTTGGCCAGAAGTGAAAACTCAGCTGAGAGCGGCATTACTCTCCTCCAACTCTTCCACTCCAGCAGCTCCGGTCTGACTGTCTGCCTGTCTGTCTGACTGTCTGACTGTCTGACTGTCTGTCTGACTGACTGTCTGTCTGACTGTCTGTCTGTCTGTCTGTCTGACTGACTGTCTGACTGTCTGTCTGTCTGACTGACTGTCTGACTGACTGTCTGTCTGTCTGTCTGACTGACTGACTGTCTGACTGTCTGTCTGACTGTCTGTCTGACTGTCTGTCTGTCTGTCTGACTGTCTGACTGACTGTCTATCTGGAGCTGACTGTCTGTCTGTCTGACTGACTGTCTGACTGTCTGTCTGACTGTCTGACTGTCTGTCTGACTGACTGTCTGTCTGTCTGTCTGTCTGTCTGTCTGACTGTCTGTCTGACTGTCTGTCTGACTGTCTGTCTGTCTGTCTGTCTGACTGACTGTCTGACTGACTGTCTGACTGTCTGACTGACTGTCTGTCTGACTGTCTGTCTGACTGTCTGTCTGTCTGACTGTCTGTCTGTCTGACTGTCTGACTGACTGTCTGTCTGACTGTCTGTCTGTCTGTCTGTCTGTCTGACTGTCTGACTGACTGTCTATCTGGAGCTGACTGTCTGTCTGTCTGACTGACTGTCTGACTGTCTGTCTGACTGTCTGACTGTCTGTCTGACTGACTGTCTGTCTGTCTGTCTGTCTGTCTGTCTGACTGTCTGTCTGACTGTCTGTCTGACTGTCTGTCTGTCTGTCTGTCTGACTGACTGTCTGACTGACTGTCTGACTGTCTGACTGACTGTCTGTCTGACTGTCTGTCTGACTGTCTGTCTGTCTGACTGTCTGTCTGTCTGACTGTCTGACTGACTGTCTGTCTGACTGTCTGTCTGTCTGACTGACTGTCTGTCTGTCTGTCTGACTGGAGCTGTCTGTCTGTCTGACTGTCTGTCTGACTGACTGGAGTTGTTGTCTGTCTGTCTGACTGTCTGTCAAACTGGAGCTGTCTGTCTGACTGACTGCTTGTCTGACTGGCAGCACCAGTCCACTCGCATGTTCTTCCTCCTCCAGCCAGTTTGTTTGTGTTTGTGTGTGTGTTTGTGTGTGTTTGTGTGTGTTTGTGTGTGTGTTTGTGTTTGTGTTTGCGGGCAGCGGTGTCGTCTGGTTGGACGCTCGGCCGCCGCTGGCTGCGGTGCACAGAGCGTCACTAATGGCGGCGGAGGCTCCTCAGCTCCCTATTGGCGGATGACAGGCAGCCTGGAGGCGCGATGTTGCGCAACTGAATTTTGACCCGTCTCCTCACCCTTACTCACTGTTATTTCGGTTCAGATGGATTTGGTCAGGACACGCTTAAGGAGGAAAACCCTCCGCCGTGACTCACAGCGGCCGCGCCGCAAAGTTGTTCACCTTTGACCTCCCGGGTCCGTGTGGAGGCTCCGCCCCCCCCGGCGCAGAGCCGACCCGAACCCACCTCTCATCAGCACTGGTTTGACCTCACGCCTCTGACCTCTGACCTCCGACCTGGAGCGTGTGCCGGTCTCAGTGAGTGCCATCAATTCTTCCTCCCAGCATCCCTCTCTGCGTATCCTCTTCATTAGCAGGCAATCACCTTGGCTCCCCGCCCCCCCGCCCCCCCCGCCCCCCCCCCTCCCCCCCTCCCCCTCCCCCCCTGTTGATTCAGAGGGGAATTACAATGAAGTCACCGCCTCCCGCTCTCCAGGGGGGAAAGTGCTTGACTCATGTCCTTGAGAAAGTCCAGGCTGCAGCTCATTCATCACCACCGCCAACAA
Source organism: Centroberyx gerrardi (assembly GCF_048128805.1). Taxonomy (NCBI): domain Eukaryota; kingdom Metazoa; phylum Chordata; class Actinopteri; order Beryciformes; family Berycidae; genus Centroberyx; species Centroberyx gerrardi. The sequence goes on from NC_136000.1 coordinate 2,248,983, forward strand.
ATCCATTACCGCCCATCTCCATCCAGTTTATAGATCTGCGGTGTGCGGCGGAGTCCATCTGCAGGCGGCGGGGATGTTACAACCGTCGCGGCCGTTAATGACATCGCACCTGTGTTGCAGGGTGAAGTGGCGATAAACTGACGGAGGTTTGTTAACGTCTCGTGTGTTAAAGGACGATTCCTGCCTGTCTCGTCCTGAACGTGACGCGTTAACGTGACGCTGAACAGAACTTCTGTAGCGTGATGTTACCGTTCTGATGCAGCTTTGCTAAATGTGATTGTTGGCTTCTCATTCACAGTGATGGATTACCTTTATACCGACTGAAGTAGAAGTCTCCAGTTGTTTTCTCTGCTGTTTGGATTTGAATGGGAGTGAATGAGCCTGAGAGATTTGGCAAAACTGATTTAATTTGATTTAATTGTGGTGCATGCATGGAAAAAACCGAGGTAAAACAAATGGAAAAAAAAAAAAGAAACCTGGAATTGAGCTTGAACCTTTATTTTTACAGTCAATGTTGGGCTGTAACCTGTTACTCAGTAACATGTTACAGTAATGTGATTACTTTTTTCAGTAACAGTAGTGTAAGGGATTACAATTTCAAATTCAGTAATCCGATTACAGTTACCTATCCCAGTAATGCTCTGTTACTGCGTTACTGAAACCTTTTCTCTTCTCTCCTTTGACATTTTAGACATTAATGTTTCCCATCACTTTGAATTGATCTCAGTCGAGGATCAGAGAACATTCTGGTCCGTTATAAACTTTGTGTGGCAGCAAAACTCTTTCCACAGAGAAAAACACAACATCCAGTTTATCAAAGCATCTGATACAGAAACACAGAGATGGGAAACTCAGGGAGAAACAAGGAGCCGCCGCTGCCAACGAGACGCAGAGTAAAGGAACGAGGAACGGAGCTAATTACTGCTGCTGGTGAGGAATTAGTAAAGTAATGTGATTACTTTTTAACTGAGTCATAAGTAAAGAGTAATTGATGAAGGCTGCATGCTTCACACTGCCTCCTGGACAGTCTCATTCTCTCTCCTGCGCTCTGGTCACAAGCCTCTTCTCTAACATCTTGTGAAATGCGATGCTGAAACGCGATGTCATTGAACGTTGAGTCATCGTGTGAAGCGGTCATGACGAGCGGAGACGGTAACCTGACATTTATTTGGTCGCGGATGGAAATTGTTTTGCTCGAATGACTCCGGCGGCGGCGGCGGAGGAGCTGTCGTCTCGGGAGGCTCGGTCATAAGTGGAGCCATCTTCCTCTGTCTCTGTACATACTTCATGCATCATTTGTGTTTCCTCTTCACTCCCACACTTGTCTCTCCCACTCTGTTCTGTACGCCGGCCTGTCTGTCAGCAGCTCAGCCAATCGCTGTGCAAGAGAGTTGTTGGTGAATGCTGGTTAAAAATGTGTACAAATGATAAAAACTGAAAAAAAGACAGGAGAAACAGAAGCCATGTGATGAGACAAAGAAGCACCAAGGGGCTTAAAAACCCCTCACCCAAAAAACCAAGATGACAGACATCTTGAATCGTTGCGGCAGTTTCAAATTAGTTATGAAATGAGGATTGACGGCTTGGTATCGGCATGTTGCTGGTTTGAGGCTCAGTTAGTGGGAACGGGGAAGAGGGAGGAGGGAAACTTTGCTGTTGTTTTTGGCTTTGGGGAACGGCGATGCCTCTGAACCCTGAGCAGAGGATTAACACATTTCAAAGCTGAAATGAAGAGCTGGTTTTCTTCAGGTTTGCATCTCTACAGGATGGACGGGTCAGGAGTGTGTCTTTTGTAAAACCGGCCTCCTCTGATATTTGAATTAGACTCCTAAACAACAAAAGCCTCGTCCTAAACGCTGGCTTGTCGATGCGAGCTCCTGTGACTCGGGAGCCGACCTATTTGTCTCTGTTCCTGGACAAAGCCGCGCTCAGGTTCGGTTTAAAGTGCTTCAGGGAAAGAAAGGCAAAATCAGCTCAAGGCGATGTAATTCAGCAACAAAGGCCGAACCTTTAAAAGCGTTTACCAAACAAATCACTCCTCGCCCGCCGAGCCTCCGGCCTTCAGTCGGCTAAATGACTTTCTTCTGCAGCTGGCTATTACCTGGACCGTTCTCCAGCGGTGGTTTCATCGCCGGGGAAGGCCGAGCGTCGCTCTTTACCCCTGCCTGCATTCCCCACACGACCAAATCCCTATAGAGTTTCCTTTTTCTCTGCTGTGCCTCTGATGACTGTGAGATCAATGCGCAATTAGCTCTGATAGAATACAGCAAACTGCGGCCGGGCGTTTCCATCTGGGTGCGGATCGATGCAGCTCCTCTTTGTCCTGCGTGAACTAACGGCGTCATTAGAGTCATTACAGAGGGAGATTCTGTAGCACCGTACTTTACCTTGGACTTCATGTATTAAACCAGGTGTGTGAGAGTCGGCACGTTTCTGTTTTACAGGAAACTCGGTTCTTCACACACCTGTACCAGGAGACGGGTGCGGAGAGGACTTGGAACATGCGAAGAGACTAACGCACACTGTCGATACTCACAAATACAACATTTTATTGAAAAATAGCTAGCGTTTTGGTTCTGAGACTTTCGTCAGGCAAATACTTTTTCACAATGAGAGACCATCTTCCCACAGGTGTTCTTCTGTAGTTCACAAAAAACTAAAGCCAAACATGCCGCACATATACAGTACACATACTGTATATATGTACTAAAGCCATGCATGTTTGGCTTTTGCTTTTTGTGAATTACAGCATGTGTGATGGATTTAATATGAAATATGTTGTTAATTGTACATGTGAATTTATTTATTATTTGTACTTTTTTGAGGTAATCCTGTATCTGACTGAGCAGTACTCTGGTTAATCTGATTGGTTACCTGTGGGCAGCCACTCCCTATGTAAGATGGCCTCTCATTATGAAAAAGTATTTGCCTGACAGAACGTAGCTATTTAGTAGTATAGCCTGAGTGTGGGAGTCTCTTTGCAGGTTTTTGCATTAACCTGTACTGTATATTTACCTCCGCTGACGAAGTTGGAAGCAGGTTTTGTTTCCACAGATCTCTCTCGGTCCAGGATCAGCTGATTAGATTTTGGTGATGAACTGGATCCGGGATTTCCACCATTAGACGATTTTTGCGTTACATGCATGTGCCATTTTGTGGGAAAATCAAACCTAGAAGACAAACAATAAAGAGGCAGCAGCTTTGAGTTGTTCTAGTAATCTGTGGAATAATACTGTGTGATGAAAAACAGAAAGTTAAAACAGATAAAAGGAGCAATTGTTTGGAAATGACAAGGAATGATCTGGAAACTGGTTGCTTGAGAGATGTTTGTTTTACAGCACACTGATTTAGGTCTGTGAGCTGTTCAGTGAAGAGCTGCCTGCAGCAATAATGCAGGATAGATGCAGGACTTCTGCAATGGCTACCAGTGTGTACATCAGGGAGATTTTCATTAAGCATCACGCTGTTATTTAGTACTTAACATGTGTTTCCATGGGTTCATACACAGGTTAATACAGTGGAAAAATGCCTCAGTAATGTAAACTGTTAGCACAGATTTAATTGATTTATGATGACACGGGTTTATTGTTTGATATTATGCAGATTGTTACTCATCCGTGGCGTTTCAGGCGAATGTTCAGTGATTCCATCAGTTCATTAAATTATGTTTGAACCATAATGGAGAGAGAGGAGCTGCATGGCAGCCGAGTGGATCTTCACACACTGCTGTTACATGGACATCAAGTGTGTTTTGTAATGGACTGTATTCAGCACACACACACACACACACACACACACACACACGCAACATGATGTTCCCTGCTGATGCTGATGCTGCAGGCCAGAGGCGGCAGACTGCAGATGGTCGCAGGTCCGACTGAAAACGTGTCGCCTGTTTCTCCAGAGCTTCAGGAAGAAGTCGCAGCACGTCGTCGCTAATGTTGTTCTACCAAATTACTGTCAACGCTCCTCAGATCCTCCTCTTAGCGTGTGCCGGTGTGACGTTTTGGGGCTAGCCGGGGGAGAGCGGCGCTCCTGCACACCGCAGGATGTGATGTCAGCTGGCAGGCTTCTGCTGGCGCTCGGCGGCGGCTCGCCCGTCACGCCGGCCTCAGGAGCCGCCGGCGCTCGTACAGCGGAGCGCCCGGTGGAGGGAAACACCGCGGATCTGCCGCTCCGCCGCCACCCGCCCAGAATCAGACCAGGATCCAGTGATCTAAACTGACTGGTGAAGAAGAGGAGGCTGGAAGGTTGAAAAGTGTCATCGAAGAATTGAAGAGTTTTGTTCCAAAATCAGATATCCACCATTTCAGAAATGTCACCAAAGTCTTTCTGCCACTTCTACAGAGTGGATCATCTGTAAATTGAGATATTTAATTGATTGCACAATATCAGACTTTCAGACTTTGTTGTCAGATCGCGTATCGAATCATACCTTTCACATTTCTATTTTAGGCGCTGAGGCGGTCCAGAGCGACTTACAGCAGCAGAAGCAGCTTCAGTTCCTAGATCACCAGCATTACAAGCAACACATAGTAAGGAGGTTAGAGAGTCTGCTGTTATTCCTGTGAGAGAAGAGCCAGAAACAGAAATACAAATAACAGCAGCGCAGCAGCAGAAGGCAATTTGTCAGAGGAGCCGTGACATTTCTCAGGTGGCGGAGGAGGATATCTCACTTTGGAATTAAATTCTATACAGTTCAATGTTCTATTTCCTACATGTGTACTAGAGCAGAATTGAAGAGTTTTGTTCCAAAATCAGATATCCACCATTTCAGAAATGTCACCAAAGTCTTTCTGCCACTTCTACAGAGTGGATCATCTGTAAATTGAGATATTTAATTGATTGCACAATATCATTTGTACTGTAAATCAGTCAGTCAGATCTTCCCTTATTTTTTGGTAACACTTTCCAGTGTATTAAGCTATGGAAAAGAATTGTAAATTGTAAGTACATAACTACAGTGTGTTAGTGCTTAAATTTCCCTAATTGATTCATTAATTCATGAGTTACAGTTAGCTATAGAAACGTGACAGGATGAATATCAATGAAAATTAAAGTTAAAAATGACAAAAATTATAAATGACAATGAACAACAATTGGTATCAGTATGACAATGTTGGAAACATAATTTAATACACTGTACATTAGTGATTTTAAGGAATGATCCAGATGGCATATATGTGTTACTTTATTACTCCAATAAATTACTGAGGAGGCGTATCACTCCCATCAGATTCCAGAATATGACATTTACTGTGCAAAATATTAATTTCTGAATCACGTACCATTGATCTGGGCGGTACTAGAAGGATGTGGGAGTTTTCTGAAAAACAGTAAGCTTTTGTCCGGTAACTACAACACAGATACACTGAATCACTGAGTCACTCTGGTGAAAACGACATTACCAGACTTTCTCTAGTGATACTAATGTACTGATGGGACGATCTGCTTATCTCATCATATGATTCAATATGTGATCTGAGGTTCAGGATCAATACAACCAGGATACGATGTAATAAATAAAAGTTCAGTGACAACAAAGTCTCACTGTGCAGAATTCTGTTTATTTCTGAGACACAAATCTTTCTAGCGATGCCATTGGCTGCTAGAATGTAAACAACAATTTAAAAATGTCATTACAAAGTGACAATAATATAATTTGGATGGAGAGCTTGTGAAACTGTGATGGCCAAGCGTCAAGCTAATAAAATGGAGCTAATATCACCATTCATGTTCCTGCTTAAGAAATAACCTCAGCAGCGCTCTGATTGGCTGGCGCCGGCTGCAGCTCCCGCCTCCTCAGCTGAACTCTGCTGTCAGTCTGATCGCTGATTTGAGTCGGGGCGTTTCATCTCCTTCACATTCCTCCATCAGTTCCTCTCCAGCCCCCCGCAGCGCTGATGCTCATTGGTCCTGACATCTCTGCGGCTGATTGGCTCGACTGACTTTAACTACCAACCCCCCCCCCCCTCCCCTCCCCCCCCCCCCTCCCCCCTGCACCCCCGGGGATGATTGGCCGCCCGGCTACAGATCAGCTGGAGACCTGCTTCCTGTCATCACACTGTCACAATCAAGTGCAAGTGTAGGGTGTGTGTGTGTGTGTGTGTGTGTGTCTGTGTGTGAGTGAGAGAGAGAAAAAGCAAGAATGTGTGTGTGTGTGTGTGTGTGCGTGAGAGTTACAGAGAAAGCAAGAATGTGTGTGTATGAGACAGAGAGAGAAAGCAAGGATGTGTGAGAGAGAGAGAGAAAGCAAGAGTGTGTGTGTGTGTGTGTGTGTGTGTGTGTGTGAGAGAGAGAAAGTAAGAATGTGTGTGTGTGAGAGAAAGCAAGAGTGTGTGTGTGTGAGAGAGAGAGAGAGAGAGAGAGAAATCAAGAGTGTGTGTGAGAGAGTTAGAAAGAAAGCATGAATGTGTGTGAGAGAGAGAAAGCAAGTGTGTGTGTGTGTGTGTGTGAGAGAGAGAGAGAGAGAAAGTAAGAATGTGTGTGTGAGAGAAAGCAAGAGTGTGTGTGTTTGTGAGAGAGAAATCAAGAATGTGTGTGTGTGAGAGAGAGTTAGAAAGAAAGCAAGAATGTGTGTGAGAGAGAGAAAGCAAGTGTGTGTGTGTGTGTGTGTGAGAGAGAGAGAAAGAGAGAGAGAGAGAAAGCAAGAATGTGTGTGAGAGAGAGAGAGAGAGAAATCAAGAGTGTGTGTGTGTGAGAGAAAGCAAGAGTGTGTGTGTGTGTGTGTGTGTGTGCGTGTGTGTGTGTGTGTGTGTCTTGTGCAAATGTGTCACTTGAGAGAACCAACAGACCAGCTGTAATTCAGAATGACTTTAATTTAGAATAACTTTAATCACCAAGTACAGTAAATGTTTATGTGCCAGCGGGTATAAAGAGGCATGATGACAACTCATATAGACAGAACATACTGAGGCATACAAGACATACAATGAACAGAATATAAATCATTCTACATTTACATTAAATCATTTTGTGCATTGCAAAAAAAACCTCTGGTAGTATCTTGTGTTGTGTCTCTTCCTCCATGATAAAACCCCCAAAATCAGTGATTCTGTGATCTGTTGCTCCGGTAGAGCAGACTGGAGAATTGTGTTTTTTTCTCTCTCCATTCACTGCCGTTGTCTGGAGGAACAGTCTGAAAATCACTTCTAGCACATAAAGGAACGCCGACAAAGCAGATTCTGACTATATATAAAAAACTAGTCCTGCTGCTGAATTGTGTTTAAGTGAATCTCTTTCTTTATGTTTATTAAACCTTTCAGTTTGAACAAGTGGAACACCGAAATCCTGTCAGAGGAAACAAATAATATGTTTATCAATAATTGTAAATAGGCGAAAAAAGGTGACAGACAGGACTTTGACAAAGCAGATTTTGCCAATATATAAAAAACAAGTCTCACTTTATTTCGCCTATGACTGCAGTGATATTCAGTAGAGATGGGATGATATATCGAAATTCAATGTATCACAATATAAAAATGTGTCAGTCCGTATGTTGTGTCAGGAACATGAATGGTGATATCAGCTCCATGTTATTCTGCTGTCAGGAACATGAATGGTGATATCAGCTCCATGTTATTCTGCTGTCAGGAACATGAATGGTGATATCAGCTCCATGTTATTCTGCTGTCAGGAACATGAATGGTGATATCAGCTCCATGTTATTCTGCTGTCAGGAACATGAATGGTGATATCAGCTCCATGTTATTCTGCTGTAGTAATCACTAATGAGACTCTTGACCATCACAGTTTCACAAGCTCTCCATCCAAATTATATTATTATCACTTTGTAATGACATTTTTAAATTGTTGTTTACATTCTAGCAGCCAATGGCATCGCTAGAAAGATTTGAGTCTCAGAAATAAACAGAATTCTGCACAGTCAGACTTTGTTGTCAGATCGCGTATCGAATCATACCTTTCACATTTCTATTTTAGGCGCTGAGGCGGTCCAGAGCGACTTACAGCAGCAGAAGCAGCTTCAGTTCCTAGATCACCAGCATTACAAGCAACACATAGTAAGGAGGTTAGAGAGTCTGCTGTTATTCCTGTGAGAGAAGAGCCAGAAACAGAAATACAAATAACAGCAGCGCAGCAGCAGAAGGCAATTTGTCAGAGGAGCCGTGACATTTCTCAGGTGGCGGAGGAGGATATCTCACTTTGGAATTAAATTCTATACAGTTCAATGTTCTATTTCCTACATGTGTACTAGAGCAGCGGGTTCTCAACGTGGGGTTCGGGGACCTGCTGGGGTCCTTCGTGGCATGCCAGGGGGTCCGCCAGCAAAATGAAGAATAGAATAATTTCAGTATTTTATTTAAAGCTGCTTCTAGTGTTGAATGGGGGATGGGAAGAGCGAGGGATGGCCGGTGGGGAGGAGGAGAAGTAGTTGGAAGAAGATAGTAAATACATACAATCGATATTGCATCCTATTTGAACATATATAAGTTATATAATATTAAACAACATAGAAATACTCTAATATAAAGTTCTACATTATTCCTGGTGTTATGGCAGCAGTAGACAAATTTAGTAACTAATTTCTTTTACAGTATGTGTGCTGTTGTCCTGTACATGTGTGTCAGTATGTAGCTGTTACTGTTTTACTTGTCAATACATAACCAACACAAACTGCAGTTGGCGAACGATCAAACTGCTCTGAGTCAGTCTGCAGAGACACGGGGAAAACCGTTTTTCTGGAAAAGAAAAAAAAAAAAGAAATGCCAGTGAAATGCCACAGCTATGCCATCTATATCTGGCACTCAATTTAGCACACTGAAGGAAAAGGCACGTCTTCGGTCCCGGCTGCAGCACCGGCTTTTCTCTAATTATGTGTTTTAAATGAGCGCCGCCGTTCTGCGGGTCAAGGGTCACTCGAACGGAAAAGGCCAAGGAAAGCTGCTTGATCTTTGCAATCCATGTTAGTCTTACTCAGAAAGTGACATATCACATATTACTTGTTATTCAGAAGTAACCGCTGATGCGTCGGGCAGCATCGTACGTCCAGAGTCCAAAGACTTGACATTCTCTCATTGATGAGAGCTTCAGCTAAATGGCTAAAGTGTAGTGTAAACTTTGCTTGTGTGCATTCTGCTTTTGGTTCAAGAAGTTTTCTAAGTTTAGGTTAGTGGATCTGAATCATGTGACCTGACAGTCTGACCAAACACTGCAGCAGCTGGTTTCTCTCTCTGGTTGTCAGGAGTGTTGTTCGGTGAATTGTTCTGATTTAGAATTGGGAGTGGAGAGTGAAGGCCGATTCACATCTAGAACGATAACCACGAAGATAACTTTAAGCTTTTAAGACGATGCACTGAGGCGTTCATACTGCAGCATATCTGTGAGCGTCACTGCAGCCCCGCCCCCTTCTTTCTTACAACTTGAATCTGATTGGTTGAAAATGTTTTATTGTTGCCTCTGCATCCCAAAAAATCGCTTTGAGATTGAACCAAAAAATATAGTTATAGTAGTTGGATGTTTTCATAGTTATAGTTGTAGTGGGATCACAGACATTTAATTTACTTAGAACAATTTAAATCTTTTTATAGTTATAGTTATATTTATAGGTATCGTTCTACATGTGAATGGGCCTTAACACTCTCTCCTCCCTCAGCAGCCACTGCTGCAGTGGAGCTGCTCAGTTTCCACCAGTACAGACTGGTTGTACTGGTCCGCTCCCAGTGTGATTGTGTGGAACTGTGTGAATGAATGAAGCAGGTCGACGTTGCTGAAAAACAGCGAATGTGCTCAGTTGATTTTCCCTGTACTAAATAAAGGTTTAAATAAAGGAAACTAAGTCGCTCTGCCAACGCCGAACAATTCTCCAACTTGCGAAGCTGCAGCCTGCGTCACAGCTTATGTTTGTTTCTCTTCTGCAGTGGATTTTCCAGCAAAATAGCACAGAAATGCAGCAGCTGACTTGGACGTCCCGCATGTTGGACTTAAAAAACGATCATCGTCTTATGGCGGAAATCCCAGATCCGGATCACAGCCGAAATCTAATTAACTGATGGCTGTCTGTCCACCGAATCGCAGCCAAGAGCTGGGAACTTTTTCAGATATCAACAAACTGACAGACGGGTGGAAACTTTGTTGGCGGAGGTTATCGTCTGCTGGAAAACACAGAGACTCCCGGGTCGCCGCGGCACATGGCGGCTGAAGGTTCGGCGCTTCCGTCCCGCCGTCCTCGACCCCCGGAGGTGTCGGGTCCTTCTCCTTCTCCTCTTCCCTCTCTCTTCTTCTCTGCCTCTCATTAGCATGCCGACCCCGGCTCCCCGCCAGCTCTTCTTGGAGACTCGGAGGCGATCCGAGCCCCCGGCGGCCCCGCGGAGACAGACTGCGGCCCGGACTCGTCTCCGCACCCCGCGGACGCTCGTAGCTGTCATGTCGCCGTGTAAAAACAAGCGCGGCGTCTCGTTGCTTCCCGTTTGGCGCGAGCGCGGCGCGGCGGATGCGGCAGACAAGGACCTTGAGGTGATCTTGACTCTGATAAGGCTAATCGTATTCGTTACATTACGCCGCGATCCATTATTCATCGCGTTGTCGACAAGGCCTTTCTGACCCCGGCGCCGCCCGCAGGACCTGCAGATGACGCAGGAAAAGCTCTGAGGTTTGGCACGGCTTTAGTGATATTTACAAATTGATTTAGTCTCAAATTTATTGAGTTTCTCTATGAAATCCTTAAAGTCGTCCTCTCCTCTCCTTCCCTGAGCTACACCCCCTCTCCCTCTCTCTTCTGCTCTGAACTTGTTAAAAAAGAAAATACCACTCTGCCTTTTCTGCTCATCTCTTCTTTTTCTCTCATTTCCATCACTGCTGCTGTCTATCATGTATACTTTACTTTACTTTATTGCCACAGCAACTAGACAGTTGCTTGGAATTTGCTGCAGTGCGCTTCATAAAAACATCCTTCCATAACAGAGATAACAACAAAACAGACTGAACAAGCAGCAAACAAACAGAAGTATGACAGCAAAAATCAGATACAAATACAGTGATTTTAAAAAAGCAAAATTACAATTCCTAAGAAAAATTTAAGCTGAGCAGACAAACATGATCCACATGAAAAACAAATAAAATAGCAAACAAACATGTTGTCATCTTCCCACCCATATAAGCTTGTTAAAATGACACAAGATTATTTATTAAATCTCTTATCTAGGTGTTGTGGATTTGACCCTTACACTACTGGACTAAGCTTTTTTTTTCTATTGCACTCATTGTAAAGCGCATTCTATACTTTAATGAAAATAGCTCCAACTGCTCCAACATCCCACTTGATTTGGAGGAAAGCCGACAGGACAGAGTCACTGATCAGGATTTGGAAATATATTTTGATTTTAATCTATAGTAGCAGATGGGCGGTATGTTCTGTCAGGATGTAATGTCAGATCAATGTGAAGCTGTCAGTCACAGAGAAGGAGCCGTTTATAACAGGTTTCAATATTTGAGAAAATATTTTCCTCGTGTATAGACACACACACACACACACACACACACACACACACACACACTTCAGCAACTCATTCCCCACTGAAGTTCATACAAGAAAAATATTTACTCAAATATTGAAAAAAGTGGTTATAAATTGTTCCTCCTCCTCCGGGTATTGAAGGTGGAAAACAAATATCCAATATATCAAAAACTTCACTCTGCTCACTTACAAGTTCACCACCCTTCTCTGGGGGTTGCTGAAAGGCATTTTGGGAAATGTAGGAAATCACTAACTGCAGTAGAAGTAGATGAGGCAGATTGAAGGAAAGTGGGTTCACCAAAACAGTAAATTACAGCACTTCATCACAAAATGAATGAATGAATGAATTTATTATGGGTAAAAAAATAATAACCATGTTAAAGGACTTAGCGTGTTACTTTGAACCCATTTATTTCCAGTGTGATCCTCGATGGAAGACAAATAACACACACAGCAGACTGACCGTACAGCACATTAAAAAACACACAGGAAATTACAAGGCAGGAAGCAGTATGGCTGGGAATGAATTAATTGAACATCACAGATTGATGGTATATAACAGAGGAAGAGGATCTTGGGAAAGATTTCTGGACGCATTGAATTTCCCCGTGTGGCGAACCGACCCGTCAGCCCCGTCTTCCTCTCCCTGCAGCACAGCAGATGTTAAACTGCAGGATCTGAGGCTCGGGCTCAGGGTGCTGCAGGAGGGAGGGAGGCTGTTGATGCAGAAACGCCGGCTTTCACCGGGACCAAACCCTGGACCATCTGTCTGCAGGACGCTGCCTCTGCTCCTGCACCGCGCTGATGGAGGCTGTGAAGCTGGGACACCTTCATCAGCGCGGTGCCTGCTGAATAAACAAACACACTTCATTAATTTTCCCGGAGCGCTGGCTGCTCTCCCCAGTTTGGCCAGTCTCCGAGCGCTTTGCCCCCCCGCTCCGTCTCTCTCTGGGTTTGAGCGGAGCGTCTCCTGCCTGTTTTAAGTTAAATAGCTCCGCCTCTTTCTCAGCGCAGGAGAGCTGCTGGAGGATCGCTGACCGGCTCCTCTTGACCCTTCATGATGTTCATAAGGACTTGAAAGGCCAAACTGACCGTGTGTAAAATTGGCCCCTGTCTCAGTCTGTCAGACGGCTGGGTTTCACCAAGCTCCTACCCTCCAATTTGAGCATCTTACAGTCAAATCTATAGCAGACACTTCTCTTATTCAGTCTAACAGACAACAGCTGTAGTTCAGGCTGGACTGTAAGGCTGCGTTCACACACAGCGTTTTTTTGTGTGGAAAAAGCGCTGCCTGGAGCACTTTTTGTGAGGAGAAATAAAAAGTGGATCATGATTACGTCACCTGATGTTAGCTGAGCAGCTGCTAGCTCAGTAACCAGCTGGTTAGCTCTTCTATCAGACAATACAGAGCTGTGCAACAAACAAAGGCTTACCAGATATTTCCAGTACATGTCCAGTATAATCCATACCGCCTTTATGATCACTGTTGCGGTAACGGAAATTCACTTATTATAACGTCTAAGTGCTCAAGAGGTCGCTGGTGGACCCTCAGCTGTTGCTTATGGACTCGTCTCCAAGTCATGCCAGGTCAAAATGTCTGCAAGACAAACAGCAGCCTATTAATTTACTGAATTAGAGGTGTTTGCTATAGATTTGTCTGTAAGACGCGTCATTAGGGAGGAGCTTGGTGAAACATGGTCCCGCCCAGCTGCCTGTCAGACAGAAGCGAGGGACAGTTTCACACACGAGCCAGATCAGCAGCACTGATCCCACCGCAGGAATAACTGACTGGTAAACAGGAGCGACCTCGACTCTCTGCTTCACCCCCCCCCTCCTGTTGTCTCTCTGGCTGTCCGGTAGCGTCCAGCTGACCTCCTGCGGCGCGCGGCGCTCTGTTCAGCCATCAAACGCCTGCAGGATAATCACACAGCGACGGAGGATACGGAGGGTTTGCCCAACATGCTGACTTCAAAGAACAGAGCTGCCAGCGGAGAGGAGGCCGGGCTTTACCGAGCCATGGAGCCGACCAAAAAATATTAGCGGGACAGAAACTACCCCATAAATCCGGTTCCATTACTTCCCACGAGGCAGGAGGGGGCATTAGATCATATTGAGAATGGCTCCAGGAAGATACAGAGCTTTCTTATAATCCCACACAACGCCGGAGCCTCGCTGCATTATAATATGTGTGAGCCTGGAGTGGGCTTAAGATGGCAGATCATTTTGAATTGAAACGCTGGTTTTATGTCGGGCCATTTTATTGGAGAATACTGTCACACTGAGGGTGCTGCTGAGTCGGAGGGAGGGAGCGCACACTGCGGGGGGAAGATGTCAAACTTTTATCATTTTGGAGGAAACAGAATCACAGTAAAATGATCTGTCACTTCCTCCGCCTGACCGCTGAGGCAGGTGCAGTGTTGGGCGGTAACGTTACTCAGTAACGCATCATAGTAATGTGATTACTTTTTACTTTTTACTTTTCATTTATTTTTTTGTCATAGGTAGGCCCATCTCAAACCTGCAATAAACGATATCAGACCTTATAACCAAGCCTGAAGCTAATGTGTGCTGTGTGGAGATTTCATTGACACATAATGATATAAACCAATATCCACACAGCAGCAGCTGTGTTGCTGTTTTCTCCTCTTTTCTAAAGCTTGTTGTCAGATTCCGCTCCTGAACGAAGCTCCTCCCCCTCCATTCAGCAGCTTTTCATTTTTTTAGGCTCCTCCGTGGCTGTTTAAAAGCGGCGCTCTCCCCCTCCCATTCCTGAACATTCATCGATGAAGTGAGCGAGTAAACTTGTTAAACTAGTGAACTTGTTAAACTAGTGAACTTGTTAAACTAGTGAACTTCTTAAACTAGTAAACTTGTTAAACTAGTGAACTTGTTAAACTAGTAAACTTGTTAAACTAGTGAACTTCTTAAACTAGTGAACTTGTTAAACTAGTAAACTTCTTAAACTAGTGAACTTGTTAAACTAGTGAACTTGTTAAACTAGAGAACTTGTTAAACTAGTGAACTTCTTAAACTAGTGAACTTGTTAAACTAGAGAACTAGAGAACTTGTTAAACTAGTGAACTTCTTAAACTAGTAAACTTGTGAACTTGTTAAACTAGTGAACTTGTTAAACTAGTAAACTAGTGAACTTGTTAAACTAGTGAACTTGTTAAACTAGTAAACTTGTGAACTTCTTAAACTAGTGAACTTCTTAAACTAGTAAACTAGTGAACTTGTTAAACTAGTGAACTTGTTAAACTAGTAAACTTGTGAACTTGTTAAACTAGTGAACTTGTTAAACTAGTAAACTTGTGAACTTGTTAAACTAGTAAACTTGTTAAACTAGTAAACATGTTAAACTAATAAACTTGTTAAACTAATAAACTTGTTAAACTAGTAAACTTGTTAAACTAATAAACTTGTTAAACTAATAAACTTGTTAAACTAGTAAACTTGTTAAACTAATAAACTTGTTAAACTAATAAACTTGTTAAACTAGTAAACATGTTAAACTAGTAAACATGTTAAACTAATAACCTTGTTAAACTAGTAAACATGTTAAACTAGTAAACATGTTAAACTAATAAACTTGTTAAACTAGTAAACTTGTTAAACTAGTAAACATGTTAAACTAGTAAACATGTTAAACTAATAAACATGTTAAACTAGTGAACATGTTAAACTAGTGAACATGTTAAACTAATAAACTTGTTAAACTAATAAACTTGTTAAACTAATAAACTTGTTAAACTAGTAAACATGTTAAACTAGTAAACATGTTAAACTAATAAACTTGTTAAACTAGTAAACATGTTAAACTAGTAAACATGTTAAACTAGTGAACTTGTTAAACTAGTAAACTTGCTACCTGCCTCTTCACTTGTCATTGTGGGTCATGTGACCTTCAGCAGGAGAAAGATCTGTCAAAGTGAGACTGGTAACTGGTGACACTTCTCAGTAGGTACGGTTAGCTTAGCTGTTAGCCTTTACGCACGCTGCTTTGCAATGTTTGTCCTTAGTAGGCCTCCGTAGTGCAGTGGAGGGAGGCTGTGGCTTCGCTGTGAGTTTATTTTCAAATGTGTTGCAGTTTCTGTCGCCCTCTAGTGGTGAGAAAATTTCGCTTACTGCAGCTTTAAGGAACATGCAGCAGCTTTACGTCGGCTGTTTGCTAAAAAAGCAAAACAAAAGATGGAGGCTGAGGGAGAGACGCAGACTTTCAGCAGCTGGAAGTTTTCCCATTACTTTGAATTGATCTCAGTCAGGATCAAAGAACATTCTGGTCTCTTTCCTTCCCTGTAATTTTAATTCTGCTGCACTTCATTATGAATTACAAACTTAATCCACTGTAGAAGTGAGTGAGCAAGTTTTAATTGAACATAGTACCTGACTCAAATACTGTTTTGGCCGGTAAAGCTTATTCCTGGCAGGTGAATTGTTTTAGTTTCCAGCTCTTGGCAGGTGAAGCAAGAAGTTAATTCTGGACTCTGCTGTAAGGACTTCTGTCGAGGTTTTGTATCTGATGGTTTGGAAAGTTATACCGACTCTTTTCAGACATGTGATGAAGTGATATGTGCAATTTGGTGGAGGCTTTTATCCAAAGCACCGCACAGTCTCATGAGTGCAGGTATTTTTAGCAGGAGTTGCCTCGGAGGGAATCGAACCCCCAACCCTGGCAGTGTCGGTGCCTTGCTCTTCTCTTTGAGCTGCAGAGAGACTGGAGCGTCACTGTCAGTTCTCTGGAGTCCAGCTGTGTCGGAGCAGCGTTTAACCAAACATCTGATACCTTCAAGTTGTTCGTCAGGAGGGAGGAGTTACACACAGGATATCTGCTGCACCGCCCCTCTCTCCACAGCTTCTTGTCCAGACGGGCAGATCTGATACGAGTCAGACATGTTTTCTTATGTGTGAGCAGAAAAACGTTGAAAGCGTTGAAAAGTAGAAAACACACACTGAAGTATTATTTCAATCAGGAGAGACTAGGATGAATGCTCCAATTAAAAGTTTATTCATGACATAAAACAAGATGTAAACTTTGCCGTAAGCTCCATGGAGGAACTCAATTCGTGAAGTTAGGAGTACATCCGGGATAGACGTAGGAATTAGGACGTCCCGCCTGCGGAGTTCCTCTGGAGCCTGGACAGTGGTGGTGATGGGGAGGAGGAGGGACGAAGGTAAGCACAGCGACTGGAATGACAGCAGCATACGGCATAGATCTGAGAGAAGGGCAATAGCATAGAAGGTGACGTGTTTATACTCCCCTCACTTAGACGACTGGCTCTTTGAAAAAGAGAGGGAAGTGACGGCTAACTCTGATTGGTTCTCTGGAAAAGAGGGAAAGTGTTCACCAACTCTGATTGGGTAAAGAGAAAGCATGAGTGAATGATAAGTAGTCTTCCCGATTGAAATTACATAATACTTCACTTAACTCTCTATTGCATGACAACGTTTCGATCCACGATGGATCTTTGTCAGGTCAAATTAAAATTAGAACCACCTCGATAGGACAGGTGAAACTCAACTGTTTCATTGCAGTGAATAGACATATATAGGTATACACATGGTAACCAGGATCCTCAAAAAATACATAGAATGAAATTACATAGACAAAATACACATAGAAAAAATATATGCATACGCATATCGAAAGTACTTTGCGTATGTGATGTCGTATCGCCATCAAAACTCATCTATCCCATACGCACACGACCACGCCCCCCTGTATGAACAGCAAACAAGTCCAGATCCTGTCCAGGCTGAACTCCACCAGCTGATCTGTCGGAAAACAGACAGAATTATTGACGGATAGATTTCTGTCCATGGGGCTGTTTTGGAGCGTCAACATGGTGGAGAGGCAGAAACACAGCAGCAGCTTCATAGAAACAAGTTGAATTCACTTGGAACACATTGTTTTATCACATTGGGTTGAAAATAGGAAAGATTGTCTAGTTTCTTCTTCTCTCAACATTTACACAACACAACCTGTCAGCTCTGCGGCTCAGAGTAAACTGTCTGTGGCTGTCATGTGATGTGCGTTTGTTTAATGTGTCCCGGCATCCCGGTTGAGTGGAGTTTTTCGTTTTTAAGCACTGTGATTGGCCCGGAACGACCTTCCGGTGCCTACTGGCCCAGTGAGCCCCTGGATATAGCCTAGATTTATTTCCTCTGTCAAGAGACTAGAGGCTTTCTCTTAGTCGAAGACGCCCTCTAGAGGCCATCTCACGAAGTGTCACCTGACTGACTGACTGACCTGAATTTGACGCGTGACGCCCTCAGCTGCACCGTGGGAAAAACACATGGAATCCAGTCTTTTCAAATCAGATGCAAGCCAGTTTCATGCGGTTTGAAAAGTGATTCAAATTGTATTTCTGGACACAGTTTGACCGCTGAGATCAAGTTCAAAGTGTGTTTCCATGATTTTTCCCTCTGTGTGACGCTTGTTTGACGTCGAGCGTTAAGCGACATAAAGAGAAACATGACAAACTTCTCTTCCACTGTGATGTTCGGTACATTTCAGTAGTTATTTTAGTAGTGTGATTTACCGCTTTCCCTCAACCTGCCTCGTCTGCTTCTACTGCAGGAAGTGATTTACTGCATTTCCCATAACGACCCCCAGAGAAGGGGAGTGAACTTGCATCCAGCTGTGGGTTTTACATGTGGGTGGAGAGAGAGAGAGAGATAATGATAGTGATACTCGCCCCCTTACTGAAAACTCAGCATGTGTTGCAGCTGCAGTGCATTCTGGTCTCTCTCCTGCTCCTGTGGGTGGAGAAACTGGTCTCTCTCCTCTTCTACGATGGATTTCTCCCTGTATGATTGTTGAACGTCTCTCGGTGCAAAATGGCGGCTCTAGAAAGAAGCCCTCGCTCTTTGATTCTGAGGGACTGACACCAAAACCTGACGTTTACCGCTGATGTTTTACATCCTGAAACATTTTCTCATATCAAACTCCACTGTAGCTGCTGGAAACATCTGGAGGTGACGTCACCTCGTCTACGATTGGCCGGTTATCCACCAAGAAGAAAAACACAACAAACTACTGAATGGAGCCAGAAATGCAGAGCGCATCACTAATAGCTGATTTTAACAGTTACAGTGTTTTTAGGGAGAGTTTTCCTTCATGTTAAAGTCTTATTTTTGAAGTGTGAACATCTTAATTGCTACATGTCACAGTTTGTTCCCGCTCTTTAAAAGGTGAGATATTTTTATGTTTTGTAAATCTTCCAAACCTTCATCCTGAAATCCAGCGCCCTCCTACACATCCTGAGCCTCGCCACACATCCACGCTCACCCAGGCCGTTCCCCTAAAAACCCAACAATTAAATGCCTGTGGTCGGTGTCTATTGTTATTTAAAGAATGGTCAGTAATTAGCTATTGAGCCGCGCTCTCAGAGGAACGCCGTGTTCCTTTTGGGAGCGCCGCTATCTCAGCCGGCGATATCGAGCTGAAGCAGGCAGTTTCCTGATAGCGAGCGGAAACCGATGTCCTCGCCTCTCTCGGCTCGATGAGGCGGACTCCTGTCTCCTCTTTATCCTCTCAGCCCGCGTGAAAATTAGCCGGCCTTAATCTTTATTCAGCAGTGAGCACGCAGAGAGCATGTTTGACCAGCATGACGATGATGATGATGATGATGATGCTGCTGCTGATGAAAAACGTCTTCATTGTGACTGCTGCACTTTTAAACCAGATGCCATTTTCAACACGTCTATTGGTCATGTTTAGAACGGTGCATGTGGTAAAGAAAACAGCAGTTACATGTATGTGTTTTTTTTTTTTTGTTGGATTATTTTTTGGGGCATTTTGTCTTTAATTGACACTTCAGAGAGACAGGAAAGACTGGGAGAGAGAGGAGGATGACATGTGACAAAGGTCCCGGGTCGGATTCGAACCCGGGACGTTGTGTTTACATGGTACACGCCCCCCCCCAGTCTGTATGTGCTGTTCATAACATGTTGCTGTTGTCATGTGAAAACCTTGCAACTCCAAATTTGGTGTTTTTCATGTTTTAAACTTGAGTTGAACAGATCAAGATCAAGAAGGCTGCTGTTGCCACCTTCTTATGAATAGTTGACATTTTGGAGATACGAGGTGATGATACAGTGATGATAATCTGTGTGTTGACACTGACACGTCCTTTTTAAGAGTGTGAATAATAGTGATGCGCGGGTCAATCTGAAACCAGTGGGTGGGGCGGGTTAGAGTCGACTGGAGATAATATTGAACGGGTCGGGTGCAAGTCAAATGGGGCCTGTGGTTCTCAACGTGGGGTCCGGGGACCACCAGGGGTCCTTGAGGGGGATCCAGGGGGTCCCCAGCAAACTGATGAATTATTAAACTTCACCATTATTTAATTTACAAGAAGTTAACACAATTAGAGAATGTAGAAGAATGACTGTTCTGATCATAGTTTCTCTGTTATCTCTCTACCTGCAATACAGATGGTAACACTTTACAATAAGGGTCACTAAGTTAAGGGTTAGTTAATGCTTAATAAGCATTAACTAACCCTTAATTAACAGTTAACTAATGTGTCTGGTAATCATTTACTAATGGTGTTCATGTTAACTTAGGTATTAATTTATACATTATTTAATAGTCATCTTTATAAACTATTAAATAATGTATAAATTAATACCTTAGTTAACATGAACACCATTAGTAAATTACACATTAGTTAACTGTTAATTAAGGGTTAGTTAATGCTTATTAAGCATTAACTAACACTTATTAAGCATTAACTAACCCTTAACTTACTGACCCTTATTGTAGAGTGTTACCATACAGATAGTCATGGGATTCTGGACAAAATCATATCTGACAATAAAAATATTCTCAGATTTGAGTCCAAGAGACAAAATCTTATCAAATGGGGGTCTGTGGCTCTAATGTGGACTAAATTAGAGGTCCTGGATATGGAAAAGGTTGAGAATCATTGAAATAGTCTACACACAGTATACACACTATGAAATTAAATTTCAATGAAATTTAAATTTAATTAACGGAATAAACTTCTCCAATCTCCAGCTGCTTTATCTTCCATCCATACATTATATCCTGCCACACTGTGCAGTGCAGCTTCACTGCAGCCTGACTTACACAGCAGTCTTTGAAAAATGACCTGGCTGCCTGAATCTTTCTCTTTTTTTTTTTTTTTTCAGGTTGGTGGATCGGTTTCGGCTTGTTGTTTATGAAAATGGGTCAGGCGGGTTCGGATATGTTTATGTGTCGGATCAGGCGGTCGCAGGTTGCAGAAAACTCGACCCGTGCATCACTAGTGAATAAAGACGCAGCCTGTTCATGTTGTGTTGGTCACTTTTTCAGCTTTTGAGCGGTTTGCTCCTCTCTGTGTGGTTTTGGGAGCGGAGCCCTGCAGCCTGCGTTTCCTGTGTTTGCAGACATTAAATTGAACGCTGCTGCTCCTGGTCCAGGTTCTGAGCGTGGGGGAGCTGACCGAGCTCCTCTTCACCCTTCATAACTCGAGTCACAGAGACTCGAAAGGCCAAACTGACAGTAGATCAACACTGATCCCACGCAGGAACCTCTGGCCTGAAACACAAGTGGCACCCTGACCTCTCTGACTGAAGCATCGCCGGCCTCTATTTTTTATTCCAGCGCTCTCGCTGCTGTTCCTGCCGGCCGGCTCGTTTCTTCCCTCCAAGAAGTTTTAATAACCTATATTTACCCAGTGAAGATTTGCTCAGCATATATATTCATTTTCAGCTCTGCTCTGCTTCGTTCGTACTGTTACACACATTTCCACCTGGGAGCGGCTCAGTCCGACTTCAGACCGAGTCGTCCTGCAGGAGGAGCTGGAGGTTGAGCAGCGTCACTTACAGCAAGGTCCATATCCAGGACCCTAATTCAGTCCACATTGGAGCCACGGACCCCATTTGATAAGATTTTGTCTCTTGGACTCAAATCTGAGAATATTATTTTTATTGTTAGATTTGATTTTGTCCAGAATCCCATGACTATCTGTATTGTAGGCAGAGAGATAACAGAGAAACTATGATCAAAACAGTCATTCTTCTACATTCTCTAATTGTGTTAACTTGTAAATTAAATAATGGTGAAGTTTAATAATTCATCAATTTGCTGGGGACCCCCTGGATCCCCCTCAAGGACCCCTGTTGGTCCCCGGACCCCACGTTGAGAACCACTGACTTTGAGCTACAGTCCATTCACTTCTGTCTACATCTAGGTAATTCGATTTTTTCACATTTTCTCGTTTTTCATCGTTTTTAAAATCCAAAATCCAAGTCAAATCTAGCTTCACATGAACAAAGAGACATGGATGTGACAGTGAAGTGTTTCTGAGGATTGTTTCCTGGAGGACACTGATTGGTCTGTTGGGGATCTATAATTAAAAGTGCAAATGAAATGATGAATCTTGTTACTGATTGGTGCCTGCATCATTAACCACGTGTCACTTGTTTATATGGCTTCCAAGTAGATTTCTGGTAGTTTTTGCTCAGATCTTTGCTCTCCATTGTAATGCTAAAGAAACACAACATCAAATGTGGACTCAGGCGGTCTGGAGAGATCTGCACCCCGCCAAACCCAACTGACACCCGTGTTTGGATAGGAGAAAGACTCTAGCAGGCCGTGTGGAGACCAGTGCTGGTCCAGATGTAGAGAGAAACACCTGAATCCTGTTGCTTCATTTTTAGTTGGTGGAAGAATCTGGAAAGTGTTATTTTCTGACACTGAAGACACAGTGCAGCACTTTGCTTTTCTTGTGTTTTCATGTAAACTGCAAGTAAAGCATTTCCCGAAAGGAGAAAACTGAAGAGTGTGTAGTTGTTGAATTAAACCCCGTTGTCCGTGTTCTCTGAGTCCAAGACCTCTGAAGAGCTTCACACCGAGAGGCTTTGCAGAGAAACCGCAGTGTGAGGTTTTACCAGCAGGCTTCGCATTACTGTGGAGATTCACTTCAGAGGGAAGAGGAGAAGAGGAGCTGATAGACTGCAGCAGACAGCGGCTGAACACCATCATAAATTAAAATTACGGAGGTGCCGTCCGCGCCCGGCGCAGAGCTAATGAGCGGGAGCGATGATGATGAATGTGTCTTCGGAGCTTGTAAATGTTGGTGCTTTGTGTCAAGGTGAAGCAGCCGGAAAAAAACCGACATCTTTATTCAGCCGGTTTGGATCTGCACATCTGATCTGTGATGTGTGTGAGACGCTTCACACCGGTGCAAATCCCTCATTTTCACCTCAGCACCAACAGTTAATCCCTTTTATATGCAAATGTTGTTTCAGGCGCGGCACGTTTCCAATTAGAGCTGCGTGCTTACTGGTGAAGTGTGTGTGCGTGCCACAATCTTCCAAAAAAACAACTTGTGCACACACACACTCCCTGCCTTTGTCTCCGGCTCCTGGTTTGATAAACTTTGGCGAGTACAGCGGAGCGGCCCGAGTCCCCCGGCGCCCGCAGGGTGACGCAGGCTAATTATGTCTCCCAATCGTCAGTCTTGCCTTCATCAGAGTAAATCCTGTTTGCTCCTTCATGCTGACTGGGCCGAGTTGTAATCCTTTCTCTCTGCAGGCTATCCATTTTCTCCCAGCTCCCCCCCTCTCTAATCGGAGCTACCGCCGGACTGCTAATCAATATTCAGTGAGATAGAGAGCTGTCACGGCCGACATGAGGCCAAAACAAGGAGTATCTCCCATGTGTGGGACGCCGCCGCGATACAAAACAACACGTTTCTTGCGATATTCTGATAAACATTTCCCATATTTATGATGCGGAGATAAAGCTGAAGGGTGAAAAATCTTCGGTTGAGTTTTTCCCAGCAGGTCGCCCATCTGCAGCGACGGCTGGCCGGGAAATCGGGATCAAGCGGGGGGGATAGGAGGGGGGTGAGGGGGGGGGGGTTGGCGCTCTGCGGGACGTCTAGATAGATGTGACATTCACCTGCTCGCCAAGCCAGGGGGTTGATGGGTAAAAAGTGTGTGTGGACTCAGAGGGAGTGATGTGGAGCTTCAGGGCAGCTGGGTGAAGAGAAGAGGAGGAAAAAAAGTAAAAATACAATTTCCCCCTGATGGAGGGAATATGACGGCTGTGGAGAGAGAATAGGCGGCAGGGTGTGTGTCTGTGTGTGTGTGTGTGTGTGTGTGTGGGGGGGTTCTCTGCAGAGGGGGAGGATGGGAGAGCAGAGGGGATTATGGGAAATGGGATGAAGGGGGAAGCTACTGTAGACTTAGTGAGTCAGAGGAGAATCATATGACAAAATGACGAGTTTTATGACAAAATGAAACATCCATCATCTGAACAACAGAGAGACAGCTGCTGCTGCAGCATGTTACGTACAGCATATGATTTTATTCTATTTATTCTATTTATTTTATTTAATCTGATCTTTATTCTTGTGGCTTACTATCTATCCACTCATGTTTCCTGTTCTATCTGCTCTTGTACTTATTTATTTTGGAGGGTTAGGGTTAGATCCTTGGTCAGGGTTAGATAGAAATAAGCTTTATTATTGATATTACTAATATTAAATTATTATTTAATTTGGCTAGGTATTTCTCCAGCTAATTTTTGGTAGTGTGCAGAATATGTCTTTGACTTTTTTAAGCTCTATGCTGGAAATAAAAAGTTAGATAAACTGAGTTAAGTTGAGTTAAGATGAGGTTAAGGTGGGTTTAACCTCCACTACATTAGAGCTGGCTGATATATTATTATATTATCAATATTGTTAAATCAGACTAGAGAGCCTGTGGGATGTTGGTTATCATAATATGGTGATAGACTGTAGCTTAAATGTCTTCTCCTGGTCTTAAATGCTGCGTTACAGTTATCTTTTTCAGTTTTTCTGAATTTAGCTGAAATCCAGAGTGAACACCGAATGTCTCGACCTGCTTCTCCATATCTACATCAGCCTGCTAATGCTCATTTCTCAAAATGTCCTCATGTGTAAATAATATCTTCTGAAAGCACCAGTCATCCCCAAAATATTGTATTGAGGTATCGGGTCCAAAACAGTGTGATATTTGACTTTGTCGGTGTTGCCCGGTGTCATGTCATCATATTAAATGTCAGCTCTCAGACAGATGGCAGGCTGAACCTCGCCCCGCCGTGTCGGTCCTCAACGCGGCGACGGGCTCCGTCCCGCGGCGACGGGCTCCGTCCCGCAGCCGCTCACGCGTTCGGGTCGGAGGAAGCTGTCGGCTGATATTTCCCTCGCACCTGAGCGCCTGACGCTCCGTGTCGGTGTGCGAGGCGTGTTGAAGGCGATCAGCTGCCGTGTGAGAGTTCACACCTGCAGGATAAAAATAAGCAGCGGAGCGGCGAAGCAGCAGCAGCAGCAGCAGCGTCACACAGAGCTCCGCCCCTCCATCCCTCCATCCCTCCACCCCTCCATCCCTCCACCCCTCCACCCCTCCACCCCCCCATCCCTCCGCCCCTCCACCCCCCCATCCCTCCGCCCCTTCATCCCTCCAGCCCTCCATCCCTCCACCCCCCCATCCCTCCGCCCCTCCATCCCTCCGCCCCTCCATCCCTCCACCCTCCATCCCTCCATCCCTCCACCCTCCATCCCTCCACCCCCCCATCCCTCCGCCCCTCCATCCCTCCACCCCTCCATCCCTCCACCCCCCCACCCCTCCATCCCTCCATCCCTCCACCCCCCCGCCCCTCCATCCCTCCATCCCTCTGCCCCTCTGCCCCTTCATCCCCCCCGCCCCTCCATCCCTCCACCCCCCGCCCCTCCATCCCTCCACCCCTCATCCCTCCGCCCCTCCATCCCTCCACCCCTCTATCCCTCCATCCCCCTCCATCCCTCCACCCCTCCATCCCTCCACCCCCCCGCCCCTCCGTCCCTCCATCCCTCTGCCCCTCTGCCCCTTCATCCCCCCCGCCCCTCCATCCCTCCACCCCCCGCCCCTCCATCCCTCCACCCCCCCGCCCCTCCGCCCCTCCATCCCTCCACCCCTCCATCCCTCCACCCCCCCACCCCTCCATCCCTCCATCCCTCCACCCCCCCGCCCCTCCATCCCTCCATCCCTCTGCCCCTCTGCCCCTTCATCCCCCCCGCCCCTCCATCCCTCCACCCCCCGCCCCTCCATCCCTCCACCCCTCATCCCTCCGCCCCTCCATCCCTCCACCCCTCTATCCCTCCATCCCCCTCCATCCCTCCACCCCTCCATCCCTCCACCCCCCCGCCCCTCCGTCCCTCCATCCCTCTGCCCCTCTGCCCCTTCATCCCCCCCGCCCCTCCATCCCTCCACCCCCCGCCCCTCCATCCCTCCACCCCCCCGCCCCTCCGCCCCTCCATCCCTCCACCCCTCCATCCCTCCACCCCCCCACCCCTCCATCCCTCCATCCCTCCACCCCCCCGCCCCTCCATCCCTCCATCCCTCTGCCCCTCTGCCCCTTCATCCCCCCCGCCCCTCCATCCCTCCACCCCCCGCCCCTCCATCCCTCCACCCCTCATCCCTCCGCCCCTCCATCCCTCCACCCCTCTATCCCTCCATCCCCCTCCATCCCTCCACCCCTCCATCCCTCCACCCCCCCGCCCCTCCGTCCCTCCATCCCTCTGCCCCTCTGCCCCTTCATCCCCCCCGCCCCTCCATCCCTCCACCCCCCGCCCCTCCATCCCTCCACCCCCCCGCCCCTCCATCCCTCCACCCCTCATCCCTCCGCCCCTCCATCCCTCCGCCCCTCCATCCCTCCACCCCTCTATCCCTCCATCCCCCTCCACCCTCCATCCCCCCGCCCCTCCATCCCTCCATCCCTCCACCCCTCCATCCCTCCACCCCTCTATCCCTCCATCCCCCTCCACCCTCCATCCCCCCGCCCCTCCATCCCTCCATCCCTCTGCCCCTCCATCCCTCCACCCCCCGCCCCTCCATCCCTCCACCCTGCATCCCCCTCCACCCCCCCGCCCCTCCATCCCTCCACCCTCCATCCCTCCATCCCCCTCAACCCTCCATCCCCCTCCACCCTCCACCCCCTGCAAATATCAATCCATCCTCACGCTTCTACACTTTCATTGATACGATTGATAAGTCGTATCGGCACAGAGGGTCGTTCCTGCGCTGGAGTATTATTCCTACTTACCTGTTTTTATCTTTCTTTCTTTTGTAACGTCATTTTACGAGACATTTATTTTATGTAAAGCACTTTGAATTGCATCTTATGTGTGACTGGTGCTATAAAAATAAAGTTATTATTATTATTATTATTAGGTATTTGACTGATGCTGTGATAATGGGATCCATCCTGGTCCCACCCGGTCTCCATTCAGATAATAATTGCCTCCCCATAGTTGTGATGGAGTTATGAATGACAGAAAGTGACAAGAGAGAAAAAGGAGAGAGAAGAAGAAAGAGGAGAGAAGGGAAAAGGGCAGAGAGAGAGAGAGAGAGAGAGAGAGAGAGAGAGAGAGAAAAGGAAACCAGTCTGTCAGCCACAACCAGTCTGTAAAGATAATGGTTTCTGACTGGTTGAATAACAGTTAGTCCAGTAACATTTTAAGTGTTTATTTCCTCAAACTGATTTATGTCAGTCAGCCACTTCAGCTTCAAAACAGCAAATATGGCCAAAAGGTGATATTTATTTTAATATTTTATTTTATTAGGTTTCCCTCTCTGATCTTCTGTCTTCTTCTGTTTCTCTGCTCTGAACCGGAGTGGGAAAGTTCAAATTATTTTTGTTTTTGGTTCGTTCAGGTTCAAACTGACCAATCACAAGCCAGCCAGGGCTTGTAAACAGAAGCCACATGACTCACAAGCAGCTTGTTTATCGGGAGTTTGAACCTGAGACCGTCCTGCAGGTTAGAGACTAGACTTCCTGTAACTTTATCTGACACGGTGGACTTGTCTGTCTCTTCTTCTGTGGTGTTCATACCGGTTAAGAACACATGAAGAGGCTTTCCATCTCCTTCTACCCATAATCCCTTGCGTTTCGGGGTGGTTTCCTGTAGCTGGAGTTGCAGTTTCTCTTGTTCGAGGACTGAGACTCTCGGTGCCGTTATTTGGCGCCACCAGAGGTCAAAGGTCATCGTTCTCACCTGGACAAATGAACTGAACTGAAGGAGGAAAATAAACTGATCAGAACATGATGGGTGTGAACGCAGCCTTAGTTGTCAATAAGTCTCTGCACTGATGTCACGAAGACTAATATCTGTACTTATTCTACTTAGTGATTGTGATGAAGGTTTGTAAGCTGCCAATAGCGGGACTGGGGGTTTGTGTGTGACTGATGGGTCGGTGCAGGGGGACTAGGGGTTTGTGTGTGACTGATGGGTCGGTGCAGGGGGACTGGGGGTTTTGTGTGTGACTGATGGTTCGGTGCTGGACTCGTTTTCCAAAAGCCTCCTAATTATGTGTACCATAGGAATCAATATGCTGTTACTAAAAAGATCAATATCCTCCTATTAGAAACACCTACCGTCTTTTCTTCAGTCGACAGTGTACATAAAACACAAACTATAAAAGAAAACGTGGTGACAAGAGAGCGTCCCGTGACTGACAGCTCACAGGTTCGATCCCCAGCTGCAGACCGAACCTCGTCAGGAAGAGACTCGTCTGAACGCCTGAACCGCGAGGCAGAAAGCGATGTGAGCATGGCAGTAGCAAGTGGGTCACACAGCGTTTCAGGCCTGGATGTGTTTAAGTGGGGCGCCCCAAATAAACAATGTGTAAAAATACTTACGATGCAGAAAAGGCTCTTTGTGAACATCCTGACAGACGAGGCGCCTGCGTGAAGCCGGACTGGCAGTCGGCGGCGGCGGTTATTCCCCGATCGATCCGCTCCCTCTGAGCATGTGTGTCTTTGAAAGGAGTTGACGTAAAGACATGTCTTGTTTTCCACGCTTTCCGCTAGCTGCAGGCGCATGTTTGAGCGTGTGTGTGTGGGTGTGTGTGTGTGTGTGAGAGAGAGAGGGAAGGAGACAGGAGGAAGAAGGAGAGAGAGAGAGTAAGATGGAGCAACAGAGCGAGCACCAGTAACCAATTTGTCACTCTTGGCTAGTCACTAATTACAGCAGCATCCAACACATTTTTTTTGCCGCTGCCAAGTGAGGCGAGGAGAGAAAAATCACCTGTCAGTGTCCACTTCTGCACGCAGGCCGCTGTAATTACCCGACGATGTGACCAATCGGAGCGCACCGTGCGTCACGCCTCATTGCGATGCGGATCAGAGCTTTCCCCCGTGTACCAAACTGTAACCGCGCTGATAACGTTTTGATGAAAACGGCAATGGTCGGTGTTGAAAATCTGCCGTTCCACACGGGGAGCGCCATGAAGAGTCTGCAGGCTTTTCACTGCAACCGAACCTGATGCAGACGCACTAAATGAAAGCATGTGCAGCTTTCCACGCAGAAGTCATGTATGTGCGTGCCTCCATGCTTTATAACATGACAACACAGACTTCATGAGCGGAGTGTGATATCGCAAAAGTGGCAAAGAGAAGGAGAACAAATGTGGCAGACATTTTATTTTAGGCAAACTTCATTTATATAGCACATTTCATACACAAGGCAAATTCAAAAACACAAAAAATACATAATTTGTCAGGTAAAATAATCAACTCATGAAATGACATTAAAAAGAAAGAAAGAAAGATAAAATTATTTTAAGTACATTGTGTTAAACTAGCCAATATTTCAGTAGTGTTCATGAGAATATTTCAGTGGTGAATGCGAAAGGTCTTACTAGTGTGTGTGAGTATATATGAGAGTGGTTTAGTAGGGATGTGAGAGGTTTTCAGTAAAGTGTGTGTGAGTGTTTCAGTAGTTTAAATGAGAGGGTCTCACAATACATGTATGTGAGAGGTAAAGTTTGAGTTATGTCCTATACGGCACCTCTGACACATGGGCACAATGACTGAGATCTGACAAAAGACTGTGTGTGTGTGTGTTTCAGATTTCGTGCATACACAGATTTTGGGGTTTTGAACCTACACAGAGGTTTAAAGATGTGACCCGGCTGGTTTAGTTCCTCCTGTCCGCTTCACTCGACAGATCCGTCCTCGTGTGAAGAAGTGTGAACGCACCGATGGCAGCCTGCAAAACAGCAGTTCACACATAGATGAGAGCTGTAAAACTGTCCCTTTTGTTGCCTTAACACACAACGTCCTCCGCCTTTACATTCTCTGCTAAATGTGCGGTTCGCCTGTGAGAAACACCCACATGTATCCATAATGCAGCAGCTCCGCTCCGGCACACACTCCGCTGAGCAGATGTGCTAACATGCGCTGCGAAAACGTGTTTGAACTCACAAGGACTGTCCTTAAAGCTGAGCACTTTACATAATTCCCTCGCTTTTCCCCTGGGGGAGACTTGGGGGGGGGGGACTGGAGGAGGAGGGGGGGGAGGGGGCGCTGCGGACATGAGATGAATGCACTCGCCATCTTCTGTGTGCGGATAAGAGCATCTAAATGGCTAACTTGGAATTGCATTAACCCGGGCTGAGGCTGCAGCAGGAGCAGCGGATCTCAGGCTGAAGCTTCCTGCCTCCATACAGCGGATTACTGGAAAGTCTTCCCAGTAAAGAGGTTGGAGAACCCCTTAATCCGGCGTGATGGGCCGAGCCCCGAGGCTCATCGCCACACTTGGCGTCGGGGCTTCTGTTTGTTTACTCAGCAGCAGACGGGATGCTGGGAGCTGGCTGCGGCGACGCCTCATTTGTCGTCCTTTGTGGCGGGTCCAGCATCGCCGCCCAGGTGAAGGCTGGCACCGGCTGGCTCGGAAGCCGCGAGCCAGCCGCTCGCATTAGGACCACCTGGCTCCGCCGGCGGCCAACGGGCCGGCGCCGACACGCTGTTCGCCGGGCCGAGCCAAGGGTTTGAAACGTGCCGGGCGCCGCTCTGAAGTCAGCGGGACGTTTCAGCAGCTCGTTTCTCTGGCTGTCGGCTGTTTGTCCTCTCCCAAACGACAGCGGGAGAACGGGGAGCGAGCGAGGAGACGAGCGAGGAGACGAGCGAGGACAGGTTTGGGTTCTGGGAGACAAACAACAGCGCTGCATTTGTTCTTCCATTTATTTCAGACTTTAACAATCACAAGAATGAGGAAGAAAAGGAGAGCGGCTCAGAAAACAAGGAGAACAAATAAGATAACAGATGAGGCTTTTCCATAATCTTTGAAAAGCTGCCAGTGTGATAATAATTTCTATAAGAAATATACAAAGACTATCAGAGGACAATTAAAGTCCCCATGAAATGAGCTCCCATTACTTTTACTGCCTGGAAAACACAGTATCTCTCAGGGTGACATCATGCTGCACCAGGAGGCGGAAATATACATTTCAATCAATAAAGCTTTCTCTCCCTGACTCATATTCCATTGGTTTAGACTTCTGAATGATCCCTCCCTGTGTTATGTCCCGCCCCCAACATCCTGTTTCAACAGGAAATGCATCAAATTCAGGAAGTAAAGATGCCGTTTCATGGGATCTTCAAAGGTGCATTAAGTAGGATTTTACCATTCCATATTACAAAATGATCACAATATGATTACTTGGCCAGGTGCTGAGACCCCCTACCCCTACACACACACACACACACACACACGGAGGGCGGTGCTATGAGCGACCGGCGGCCTATCTAACATCTTAACACATTTCGTTCTCAAGTCACAAAAGCAAACGCTGTTCCCTCCTCACCAGACTCAAGTTAACTCCCTCCTCTACACTGGGAAAACGTGACTCTATTATTTTTGTCCATTCCAGGCCACCGTACGCTGCGCCAGAGACCTGCCGATGCTGCTGCTGTCGCTTGGTTGCTGATAGTCGTCGATAAAATCACTTATAGCCCCTTTATGAAAACAGACGAGGCTGCGTTTCACATTTTCTTTGACGGCTGCCGGTGAATAAAGGATTCGGTACATGAACGCATCACGTCTCTGTCGAATCGACCTATCAGAGCGAGCGGGAGGTGTGGAGGGAGGGAGGGAGGGGAATGCAGACTTGTGAACCGGCTGACATTTCACATGTTCTCTGACATATTGTCAGACTCAGAGGCATATTGTCAGACTCAGCCTCCAGCCTGAGAGAAGAGAGCGAGCACGGAGCGTTCCCACAGCCGCACCGCCACAGTTACAGAAAGATTAAACACAAGTCTTTATTTCCTCTGTGCAGAAACTGACCCGACTGTTCCTTCAGCTCCTGAACGTTGTTTTATTAGACACTCCTCACCTCTCCGCACTGCAAAAACCAACAAACTTGTTCAGTTATTTTCTCTTGTCTCCAGGCTCAAGCTGATTTTAGTTGTTTTTTTTTGGTGAAATCATCTCACTGCACTGGCAGATAATTTTACCGGTTTCAACAAATGTGACTTTTTTTCCCAGGAGAATGTAACTTGTTTCAGGACATTTTCTTGGTAAAAGTGAAATTGTCTTGGAGAAAGTTTGTTGTTTCCAGATTTTCTTCATTGTTTTATGATGATTTCTTGAAATAAGTCATATTGGCATGAATTGAGTGAAATTTATTGAAACCAGCAGATTATCTGCCAGTGCAGCGAGAGAATTTGACTAAAAATATCATGACATAAGCTGATAGGTCTGGAAACAAGAGAAAATCACTGGACAGCTTGTCGTTTGGTCTTACTAGACTGACCGCTCTGATAATTTGATTGTGGATGTTGTTATCTAGTCAGTGTGTGTGATCTTGTCCACTCTGGTGCATGATGGGACTGTTTTCTGCGCTGGCCTCGTAAGCTGAATTTCCTTTGGGACGGTCCCATGGTCTTACACACGATCTGTATCAGCTTCAGCAGGCTGAGCTGTCTCCTGTTTCCCCGAGCGGCTTCAAAGACAAAGATGAGGAGCAGAACGAAGGTAAAGCAGAAGAAGGTTTTCCCTCCTCCGGATCGAAGCGCAGAACAATCCTTATCTTAGTCTTATTATAATCATGAACTTCATTTCACCTCATGCTTCCTCTTAGCTTCAAAGACTAAAACCGACACCGACGTAACCTGGGTAATGTCATGCGCCGTTAGCAGAGCACATTAGTGTTTCCAGCCCTTCATCTGCCTGCTGTTCTCTCCTGGTTCATATCAGACGCCTTTGAATCTGTTTTCCTTTAAAGGAGCCGTACTATAGGAATTACAATTTCTCTCCATGTGTATCCATATGTGATCAAAGATGTTTAATGAAGACACTGGTAAAATTTGATTTTGTTTGTGGGGTTAAATTTAAAGTTATTGAATTTTCAGTTTCAGTGTAACTCCAGTAAACGCATCACAGCTGGACTCCAGGTCCTGATTGGCTCCCAGAGTCCAGTTTGCAGCATCTGAACTGGAAAGCCTCCACTCAGCAGGTTTACCTCATTTGAATTAGAGGAGCAGCTGCTGTCGGCCAATCAGCGGCCAGTATTGTGACGACTTAGTCTTCACATTCATTCAGTTTAACTCTTTCAGTTCAACTTTTAATTAAACTACTTAAAAGTGAGTGCTACAGATGAGAGTAAAGCCTATAGATATGACAGTGACTGTACATGTGGACATGTGTAAAGGGAACTTTTTTTATTTTTTTTATTTCTGAAGCCTTGTGAGAGGAAGCATTGATACCATTTGGTAATTTGAAGAAAAGAAAAAACTGCCTTAAATAGAGTATAACTTCTGCAACTATTACTTTTCCTCAAACAGAAGTTTCCATAGATAACGCAAACACTGTCTCTCAGTGAGAAGTGGCAAGAAGTTATAAAGTGCAAAGTACAAGTGAATACATAAAATCAAGGTAGATAAATAAACAAGAAGATGAAATAGACAAAAATACGAAGCACAGGCGCTAGAAAGCAAAACAGAATACAAGATAAAAGAATAAAATGAAAGATCAATAGTCTCCATACTATAAATTATTCTAAAGGAAGAATGTATTGTTTTCCGATGCAGTGAATTCAAACAAGTGGGATCAAGTTGCACGGCGGTGTACAAATAGAGAACGGAGGCGTCGTCTCATCAGACGGCGAGGAGTTTCAAAGACGCTTTACCTTTTTAATCTGAAAACACTGAACTTCTGAACCCGGCTCGTTCGACTCGACCCTCGCTCCTCGCGCCTCGCTCCTCGCTCCTCGCTCCTCGCTCCTCGCTCCTCGCTCCTCGCTCCTCTCGCCTCGCTCCTCGCTCCTTGTCCTCGCTCCTCGCGTCACGCCTCGCTCCTCGCTCCTCGCTCCTCGCTCCTCGCTCCTCGCGTCACGCCTCGCCTCGCCAAGGAGAGCATGGGAACAGACACATGGAGGCTGAGGAGAGCGAAGGTCACGTCCGGGTCAAGTCACCGTCCGGGACGCAACGCCACAACGTCCCGACGCTAAATAAGAACGACTAAACAGCAGTGTTGGAAAAAGTCCTCAAATCCTTTACTTAAGTAAAAGTAGCAATTACATAATGTAAAAATACTCCATTAAAAGTAAAAGTTCTGCATTCAAAAGTTTACTTCAGTAAAAGTATAGAAGTATTAGCAGTAAAATGAACTGAAGTATGAAAAGTAAAAGTCGTCATTCTGTCAGAGAGTTAAATTATTGAAGCATGAACCTGTCAGAAGTATTTTAATGTTGTCGGTCTAACTGCTCCATATACTGTTGGAGTTTAAACTCTAACAATGCAACATATTTTATGAGCTTATCGTATGTTTTGCGTGTAAAACCTTATTCTGCAAAGTAACTAGTAACTCCAGCCGGCAGATAAATGTAGTGGAGGAAAAAGTAGAAAGTCTCACAGAATGGAAATACTCAAGTAAAGTGACAGAACCTCAAAATTGTACTTACTTCTTGAGTAAATGTACTTAGTTACTTTCCACCTCTGCTAAAAACAGAGGAAAATCCAGAGTCACGTTACAACACATAGCCAGTGGTAGAAAGAGAACTAAAACATCCTACTCCAGTAGAAGTACAGTTACTTTACTGATATTTTACTTCAGTAGAAGTAAAAGTACTGGTGTAAAGATCTCCTTCAGTAAAAGTAAAAAGTGTGTGATTTAAAATGTCCTCAGAGTAAAAGTTCCTGAGTTCCTCTTTAGAACAGAGAACGTTGTTAGCTGTGATCTTTTCCATGTGATTCTAACAGGAGAGAGGTCAGAGTTCAAACTAGATTCTTTTCACTGGAAACATTAGAAATGACAAAATAAAAGTGCAGAAACAAAGTAAAGTCAGATTCCTCTTCTCACTGTGAATGGATCCGCTGCAGTTTGTTAATTTCCGTTCAGTCCAGTTTCTGACTCTCCCTGCCGCCCTGATTTTCCATGTCAGACTTCCCCGCAGCAGC
This sequence comes from Centroberyx gerrardi, assembly GCF_048128805.1. NCBI lineage: Eukaryota > Metazoa > Chordata > Actinopteri > Beryciformes > Berycidae > Centroberyx > Centroberyx gerrardi. Next base: position 2,283,656 of record NC_136000.1, read on the forward strand.
TGCCGTGTGAGAACTGTAATCAATTTTAAACCGAGGCATTTATTCTGTGCTTCCAAGTATTTTAGCAGTTGTTAAGTTTAAAAAAAGGAAATTCTGTTGAAAGCGTTTGATTTCCTGGTTAGTGGTGGCGGAGCGTCGCCCCGCCGGCTCTCCCAGGAGCCGATCGCCGCTTAGAGAATTTGCAGCGAGTCATTTTCATCTCTCTGAATTCAGTTCGGTCACTTTGGTGGGAACGCTTTAGAGGAACAGCGGAGTGAGAACAGGAGTGATGTACGAGGGATTTTACCCCTGGGAAAGAAACAGATGGTAGATAGACCTTACTTTAAATTCATTCATTCACTCAAACCTTTATTTAAACTCGAAGAACCATTGAGGTTGCCCTCATTTACAATGATGTCGAGTTACAGACAAGATAAAAGTTAAAAATAAATAGGACAAGATGTAGATGAGAATAAAGAAAATCAATTAAAACAGTTACACATTGCGGCAGGGAGGTTTGTGATCATGGTTTTAAATTGTCCATAGGTTAGTAGAGTATTGATTTTTAGCGTAAGAACACCTAAATGATGATGGACTTGTCCCGTCGTGCCAAATGTATTTATTTCTTAATCCGACAGTCAGGCAGAAATCATCTGTCACTGTCAAAGAAAACAGAACAAGTCCTTTTATGTAAAGAGGTGAGTGTGAGGTTTTAATTATAGTGTTTTCTGCACTGCTAAATGTGCAAACTGTCTCATATTCAGCCTTCAAATCTTATTTTTCTTCCAGTGAGGAGAGATAACTCCACTTGTTTCCAATGCAGCTTCACTTGTTTCAGGAGTTTTCAGGAGTGTCAGTCTGTTGAAACCAGTCAGAATAAGGCAGATCACTGCACTGCTGTCAAGGAAATGACTCTTGATTCTACTAAATTCTTCAAACAAGTTGATTTGCATTGGAAACAAGAGAAATTATCAAACCCCACTGGCAGATTTCTTCACTTGTTTTAAGAAAATTCTGATTTTCAGACTCAATAATAGACTAAATGACTTGTTAAGATGGAGATTTTTTGCGGTGTGATTATGAAAGCAACAGCCATAAATCTGTCTGTCAGTATCTGCAGTGTAACTTGCGCAGCAGCGAGAGCCGCTCCGTTCCTGACGGTCTGAAGTAAAGGTCTGTGTTGAGGTTAATGAGCGTTGTCAGGACGCCATCTATCAGCCGCCGCTCGCCCGCTGGGGACGACAGCTCCGCTAGCTGCCGCTGTCGGTCCGGTCGCAGCGCCGCGCCGCACCGCGCCGCACGCCGCCGCACGCCGCCGCCGGCCAGCCTCAGCTCACAGCTTCCTCCTCTAACCTTTACTCCTCCAGGGAGAGGCTCTGCTTCACTTTCATACAGTTCCTCACACTCACACTGGGAGCTGCCCAGTACACGTTATCCTATCATGTGACTGTCGTCTACCTATAGAAGTGCTTCTGATATTGGAACTGCTAAGACACCGATGGAGATGTAGTATCAAAACGTTTGTCTGCTAGTATTTGCACATTTTTCAGAGCAGAGCATGGCTTAATAAATGCCTTGAAAAGACTTTTTCGGCCTCCTTCTTAGTCTTTTTGATTTTAAGTATTGTGCAGTTTCCTTGCCTTTTCTCATGAAGCTGCCCAGTAAACCAGTCTGACACTGAGCAGCTCTTCTGCAGCAATTGGATATTAAAGGAAAAAAAAACCCTAAAGTAACACTAAAAACAACTATCAGTGATGTACTTTGCATTCCTGGGTCCATTCAGTAGTTAGTTATGTTTTTCTTCTTGGTGGATAACCGGCCAATCGTAGACGAGGTGACGTCACCTCCAGATGTTTCCAGCAGCTACAATGGAGTTTGATATGAGAAAATGTTTCACAGTTGTAAATACAACTCATCGTGTATTCAAGTACTTTTTAGTCAGAAATAAGAAAATGGTCTATAGAGGAAGCTCCGTCTCCACAATCCCCACTCTGTGCAAACTTTATTCAGAAGTGAAACGTGTTGGAAACTTTGGCGTAGGCTCCATGGTGAAACTCCTCCTGTTCATGAAGATAGGAGTACATCGTAGGAATGAGTAGGACCCAGGAAGCCCCGCCCCCTGGGGAGTTCCTCTGCAGCCTGGACGCACAGCGACTGGAATGACAGCAGCGATTTGAGACAGTGATTTCATCTCATTTCCAGACCTATCAGCTTATTTCATGATATTAAATGAATTATCCGAAACACTGATCGACATTTTTCACCATTTTCTGACATTTTATAGACCAAACAACTAATCGATGAATCGAGAAAATAATCGACAGATTAATCGACAATGAAAATAATCGTTAGTTGCGGCCCTACTGCCGGCTCACATGGGAACAAACGAGTTGAAACCAACAGTCAGAGAGATGTTGGACCTCGCTCCGCTGCTGCAGGTTCAACACGACGCGCTGAAACTGAAACTAACCTGGAGGAGACGTGTTTCCAGACATGTTAAAACAAGCACAACAGGGTTTGTTTGACTGAGTCGTCTTTGTGGTGGAACGTGAAACACAATATCACGGTGTCGCCGAGAAGCAAACACAGAGCGACTCGCTCCCCCCAGGCTCGGTAAATACTTAATGAATCCCATTACTTGCTGCAGGAGGCGGTTGGGTGTGTGGGAGTTTCTCTGACAAGCCTGCAGGCACCAGCCGCAAAACAAAATGTCCATCTCAAGTTATTTAATCTAGTTTTGACTCTTAAATCTAATTTTTCTTAAATAAGTGAAAAACAATCTGCCGGCGGTGTGGAATAATGTTCCTCGTTTCCAGTTCACTTCTACTTGTTTCAGATGATTTTCTGGAACAATTTGTACTGTAACAAACAAAACCTTGAAATAAGGAGGATGTCTGCGATGTTATCAATATGATGTGACTGGATTCAATAAAAAAACACCACAGCAGCCGTAAAAGAAGGGAGTGTAAATAAATGTCAACGAAATAAAAAAGATAGGTAGGTAAGTAGGTAGAGTATCATATATCGTATCATATATTTTCAGGTGTTATTCATGTCATTTGCCAATATGCAGATGTTACAGTCCTCTGTGCCAGTCATTGGGCGACTAGTAGGTGCATTATTAGATTTAGCGCTGTAAACCTGCCACTCGTAAAGTGCCCCCCCCCCCCCCACACACACACACACACACACACACACACAAAGAACGAAGAAGGAAACGAACGGAGCCACAAGATCCGGTTCCCTTCAAAGAGCCGTACTTCCCATCACTAGTGTGACAGTGTGTGTGTGTGTGTGTGTGTGTGTGTGTGTGTGTGACAGTGTGTGTCTGCAGAGAGCCTGCTGCCTCCTGCCTTTATTTTCTTATTCCTGAATGTTCGGGACGTTTCCGGGCGTCGACCTTTTGTCAGCAGGTGAGTCCTGCAACCAAAACCAAAACCACTGCTGAGTCCTTTTATCTCTAAAAGCCTCGCTGGCTGAACTCTAACACAGAGGAACTGGTCAGAGTTAGTGTGTGTGTGTGAGCTGCAGCTAGCTACCGCTGTTAGTGTAACTTCGTTAAAAAGCTGATAACGACGCTGATAAAGCTGATACCTAGCTAGCTAGCTAAGCTAACCGGCAGCTACCTGTCCAACAGAAAACAGACCAACTCCACGTCGCTCTTCATCCTCATCCTCTCCTTCAGTACTTGCCAACTTGTCAGTCTGGTTTTGGAGCGAGCCTCGTCTGCTTGGCGTTTTGCCTCGTTGTGTTTGTGTTTTGTACCGTTCTGGCCGCGTTCAGGGGGCGTGGCTTCACGTCTTGTTGAGCTAGAGAGGAGGAGTCAACTTTGAAAGTCGTGTTTACAAACCACAACCGGCAAAATCCTCCTCAGTATGCCTTTAACATCGTGTCGGGGTTTCAGTCCACACCGTCAGACTTCATTAACACGTCTGATGGTTTTGCCTCAGAGCCAGATCAGCTCAGGATGTTCTGTGTAGCGTGGATTTGGTCATGATGCCAAACCGTGTCTGTAATCGGCCTTAAAGTCATGTTCACAGCAAATTATCCCGTGTTAATGAGTGTTAACTTATCAGTGACTATTACTTTGAGCTGATAAGTGTTGACTGGAGAGTTGTTTGTCTCATGCAGCTGATGTGGCTCTGGCTGTTCAAAAAACTATCTAAAAGCGTTAAATTAACATTGACGGGTGTGGCGTTATAAAAACAGTTGGTTTTTAACACTGATGGTTTTGTTGTGCGGCGTGGATTGGCTTTCCTCTGAGCCGCCGCCACAGAGCCACATCAGCTCAGACTTTACCGTGGAGCGTGGATTCGGTCCGGTCTTGAAAATCAGTCATCAGCTGTAAAGTCAAGCTGCTGATGGGATTGAACTTGAAACCTTCAGTTACGGGTCGGCCTCTCTAACCGCCGACCCCTCCGACACCGAGCGGATTCTGTCACCTGCTTGTTTTTCCCATTCTGTAAAGCATGTCGTGTTTAGCAGCCGTGCAGCAGAGGGTAAACACACCTAAACTCTCTTTACCACCTATTTATATGCAGAATAGAGTTCACTCAACTTTTTTGGTTGACATAAATCTTAGAGGTTTGAATGTATGATGATATATGATGATTTTTTTTAACTGTGTTTTTATTACGAATTTGAAAGTAGATATACTTGCAGAGATAAGTTCACAAAATTTGATTTTTCTTTTTTTTAATACAATCCCACCCTTAAGCCCGCCCCCCATTCCACATAATAGGGTTAGACTGAAGCACTCTTTTGTACACCAGTCAATCCTAAAATTAAATATAGAGCTTAATCCCAGATCAAATGTACGTTGAAGGGCCTTGAATACTGTCTTTTGTAATTGTAATGATATGTTGAATGTATGTATCTTTGTGTCCTGTCTTAATTTTTGTCTTTTTTTGTGATGTTGCAAATGGAGCTGCTGTGATGCAAGAAAAATTTCAGACTGGATCTGACAATAAAGTATTATCATCATCATCATAATGTGCACTGTAAAAAAAATAAAATAAAAAATGTTTTGGTCTTAAATTGTGTACAAAATTGCTCGTAAATTTGAGCAATCAGTGAAAAGCACACAAAGGAAACAATGGAAAACAGCACATAAGCTCAACTTCTGCATATTAATGAATCTGGTCAAGACACAACCCCTCCTCTGCTGTTCTTTCACAATAAAAGCCCTCTGTGGCGCGATCGGTTTGACACTAACACTGCCTGGGTTGGGGGTTCAACTCCCACTGGGGCTTCTCCTGCTAAACACGAACGCCGACTGTGACAAATTTTTGCTCACGTCATCCACCAAATAGCACATTATGTTATTTCACAGTGATGTTTTTTAAACCGATGATTAAACTGCTGCAAGGATCAAGATGTGAGCGTGAGTGCTGCTGATCAGCGGGTTGCCAGTTAGCCTGCTAATTAAAGTGGCAATCCTCCAATCTGCTATTGTAGGGAATCCTTAGGAAGCCACCAGCGGGGCACAAGTTTGATTTTCCTCTCTGAGAGTATAATTTATTTAATGGCACATTTGGAGCGCTGCATGCCTACAGTAAGTCACTAATTTCGCAAATGACATCACCATTATTATAATTGCTGCAATTTGGTGATTTCAATTTTCTTTCTCAACTTGAATAGTGATATTATATTATCCGTCATGATATTTAGATGTGCTGCGCAGCCAGCAGAGAACACAACGCATTAAAGAAACAACGTGGGTCTCTTTATGAGGAGGAGTCATGTGTTTTTAATGGTATAGCACCTGAATGTGCATTTTTAACTCCACTGGAGTCCGCTCAGCCTGCGCTCCCTGCAGAATTTCAATGCATGATTAATGTTAATGGTGAATCTCCATTATATTCTAATATAGCCAGTTATTTTAGCTTGCTTGAGCATATGCTTTAAAGTACTGAATGTGAGTGTGTGTGTGCAGGCAGAGACCTGGCCTACTGAATGCTAGAAAAGATTAGATCTGCGGAGGTCAGCATGATGTATGAGGAAATAATGCCGTTCATATCTGCTTTACCCGGCTGTGACCCCGATGCATCTCAGCGGTGAGCGGCGGATCTGATCTGCTCTGACTGATGAGTTCAGACGCCGGCTGGATCTGACCTATCCTCCGCAGGCTGTGGAGCTCGCTGCTGTATGTCACTGCTGTCAGACCAGAACCACCGAAAACACCGAAAACACCAAAACCACCGATCTGCAGGCAGCAGCGGACCTGTGTAGCCCAGCTGACTCTGCAAACGTTCTAATAATAATATAATAATAATAACGCTTTATTTATATAGCACCCTTCGTACATAAAATGCAGCTCAAAGTGCTTTACAATAAATAGAGGAAAAAATACAGAGTGAGAGAAAAACAGATCAATTTAAAACATTAGACAGTTTAGAAATCATGTAAAACATAAGAGTTAAAACATAGTGAGACAGAAACTAGAAAATTAGCAGATTTCAAAATGAAAAAGCAGTAAAAACAGTGGCCAATTGAAAGCAATGCTAAACAAATATGTTTTTAGATAAGTTTTAAAAGTGCTGAGTGTCTGCCTGTCTGTCTGTCAGTGAGCAAGATTTCTCAAAAAGCAACAAACACATTTATCTGAAGCCTGGTGGGCAGATCTCTCTCTCTCCGCCCAACAATCAGCTGATTCGATTTTGGTGCTGATCCGAATCTGGGATTTCTCCAATAAGACAGTTTTTGTTTGTTCAGCTGCTATTATTTAACTGTTATGTTGCGTTTATGTGCTGGTTGGAAAGTCCGACATCTAGGACTTCCAAGTCGGCTGCTAAACATGCGATTTTGTGGGAAAAACAAACAAGGAAGACAAACGATAAACAAACAGAAACCGTTACAGAGGCTGCAGCTTTGAAGATGGAGGATTGTTCAGTGTTGGTGAAGGTTTGACTCTACTGAGAGACTCCTAGTGTCAGAAACAAAGAAAAGAAAGATTATATTTTAATTGAAACTGAAAATAATTTTTTGTACAGTAAAATCGTAGTATAGAGCAGGTTTCAGAGGCCTGCAGGTCATGAAACTGAATCAACAGACATGACCCGGTGAAGTTCAAGTTAAGTGAAAGAAAAACCCTGAAGGTTCATCCTGGCTGTGCGGTTTATCAAACAGCCACTGGATCTCATTATAAAGCCGCTGGAAGCAGTGAGAGCCGGTCTTGGTTTCAACCCAGATCTTAATCACCCAACAAAATAAATTCATTAAACGTGAAGACTTACTTACTCGTTGCCTACAGCTATTCATTAAGCCCCGCTCTTTCTTAGATAATGTGATATCGCCCCCGAACCTTCCTGCCGGCGTGTGTGAGAAATTGAATTGAAGAGATAAAAGTTCACCCCGAGTTAGAGGGTTAATCCTCGAGCGCCGCACTAATGTTAGCGCTTCAGCGGCGCTGCCTAGCGGCCGGACACGTTTGTATTTACAGGGCTTTTAATTTGTTGCTGTCTGTGGATCTACAGAGCCGGCCGGAGCTGCCAGCCCGTGACTGACATTTGTATTGCTGGCAGGCCTCTGGCTGTCTGTCTTCCCTCCGCTGCCCCCTCCTCTCTGCATCCCAATGAGACAGTCTGCGGGTCTCACCCCATTCACACTGGCCTTTGACTGAAGTGAAATCAATCAGTCCTTCAATCGTTCTCTAAAGGACCATTATCCAATCTTCCCGGGCTTGTCTGACTGTCTGGCGGTGGATCTATGACCCGCTCCCCCTCCATCTCTCCGGTCCGCCTCGCTAATTCCAGCCTGCGGATCTGAGCTCCGCTGCAGCCGGCTGACAAGAAACTGAACGAGAGGAAGCTGCAGAAGGTCAAGTTTCCTGCTCTGTTTCCTGAGTGTTTTATTTTAATATTTTGGCAAAGCTACTGCAGAAATGTTTTGGGAGTTATACTGTATAGTATCATTTTAATAAATTAAAGGAAAAATCCACCCTAAAACACTTTAGCACTGTTAAAAATGTGCTTTTCATTCCTGGCTCCATTCAGTAGTTTGTTGTGTTTTTCTTCTTGGTGGATAACCGGCCAATCGTAGACGAGATGACGTCACCTCCAGATGTTTCCAGCAGCTACAATGGAGTTTGATATGAGAAAATGTTTCAGGATGTAAAACATCAGCGGTAAACGTCAGGTTTTGGTGTCAGTCCCTCAGAATCAAAGAGCGAGGGCTTCTTTCTAGAGCCGCCATTTTGCACCAAGAGACGTTCAACAATCATACAGGGAGAAATCCATCGTAGAAGAGGAGAGAGACCAGTTTCTCCACCACAGGAGCAGGAGAGAGACCAGAATGCACTGCAGCAGAGAGACAGGATGAGGGTTTGGAAAAGCTCTCGCTCCACTATCGCTATCGCTCTCTCCATGTACATATAAAGCTCACGCCCCTTCTTCTTTTGTGGTTGTTAAAAAGCATTCTGGGAACACTTCATCACTAAATAACTCCTGGAATGTGTTGAACATCACAGACTGATGAGATCTGACAGTGAGGATCTGAGGGAGTGTTTTCACTTTAACACACAATCAGAATACATCACTTTGTGGATGTGAACAACACTCTCATCACAGCTGGAGACACGCTTACATCCAGATAACTTCACCACGTACAGCTCTGAAAAACAGTTCTACCTTCTTTCTACTGCTTCAAAGTCGGTGTTTTTAACTTTGGAACAACCTGCCTGAGGAAACATGATGAGAAAACTCTTCTTCTTCTAAGACGCAACTTAAAACTCGTTTTTCTAAACTTGGTTCAGCTGATAAGTTGTTTTGATCTCATCATGCTGCAGTGGGACTGATGCGGCGAATCCAACATGGTTTCTGAATTTTGCTGAGTCGGCCTCAGTGAGCTCTGGGCAGCGTTCCTTATTATAGATGATTATTAAAACAAAATCCCCTCCATGTCTCCTCAGCTCTTCTTCTGTTGCCCTTCCTCACACTTTGCTCTCATGATGTTCCTGTTGGTTACATTTTTACTTATTTTACTGATCCAGGACGGGAAACTTTATTCTACAAGTCTGTCTGGATAACATCATGATGTAAATGTGTGAAAATATTTGTTTTGCTCTTTTTATTCTCCAGCACTTTGTAACTTTTTTTTTTTAAGAAATCTGAGTTATTATTAGTAGCAGCGGCGGTAGTAGTATTAGTAGTAGTAGTAGTACTGATAGTGGCAATGGTAGCAGTACTAGTAGTAACAGTAATAGCAGCAGTGGTAGTAGTAGTATTAGCAGTAGCAGCAGTAGTATTAGTAGTACTTGTAACAGCAATATTAGCATCAGTAGTACTTGCAATATTAGTAGCAGTACTTGCAGTATTAGCAGAAGTATTAGTTGCAGTAGCAGTATTAGTAGCAGTAGTACTTTCAGTAGCAGTAGTACTTGCAGTATTAGCAGCAGTAGTACTTGCAGTATTAGTAGCAGTAGTACTTGCAGTATTAGTAGGAGTTCTTGCAGTAGCAGTAGCACTTTCAGTATTATCAGCAGTAGTACTTCCAGTAGCAGTAGTACTTGCAGTATTGGTTGCAGTAGTACTTGCAGTAGCAGTATTAGTAAAAGTATGTGCAGTATTACAGTATCACTGACCCTGTCTGTCTCCTCAGATCCCTCAGTATTAGTAGTAGCACTTGCAGTATTAGTACTACTTGCAGTATCACTGACTCCGTCTGTCTCCTCAGATCCCTCAGTATTAGCAGTAGTACTTGCAGTAGCAGTAGTACTTGCAGTATCTCTAACCCTGTCTGTCTCCTCAGATCCCTCAGTATTAGCAGTAGTACTTGCAGTAGTACTTGCAGTAGTACTTGCAGTATCTCTAACCCTGTCTGTCTCCTCAGATCCCTCAGTATTAGCAGTAGTACTTGCAGTAGCAGTAGTACTTGCAGTAGTACTTGCAGTATCTCTAACCCTGTGTGTCTCCTCAGATCCCTCAGTATTAGCAGTAGTACTTGCAGTAGCAGTAGTACTTGCAGTAGTACTTGCAGTATCTCTAACCCTGTCTGTCTCCTCAGATCCCTCAGTATTAGCAGTAGTACTTGCAGTAGCAGTAGTACTTGCAGTAGTACTTGCAGTATCTCTAACCCTGTCTGTCTCCTCAGATCCCTCAGTATTAGCAGTAGTACTTGCAGTAGTACTTGCAGTAGTACTTGCAGTATTTCTAACCCTGTGTGTCTCCTCAGATCCCTCAGATCAGCTACGCGTCGACGGCTCCGGAGCTGAGCGACAACACGCGGTACGACTTCTTCTCTCGAGTCGTTCCTCCGGACTCCTACCAGGCGCAGGCCATGCTGGACATCGTCACGGCGATGGGCTGGAACTACGTCTCCACGCTCGCCTCCGAGGGGAACTACGGCGAGAGCGGCGTCGAGGCCTTCGTCCAGATCTCCAGAGAGTCAGGTGGGTTTCCTCTCTTCTGTTCTGGTTCTGGTTCTGATGTGAAAAACGATCCGCACAACAATCCATACTCAAGTGTCATTTCATAGAGCACAAAGTGATTTATAGGGAACACGAATACAGATCAAATCAAGGATGATAAAGACAAGAAATGCAGCAAGTAGGCCTACATCACATCCATCTAAAAATCAACACTGATACCAAAAATCGTCATGGTAGCGATAGGCATCATTTTTAGATATCAGGCCCACTGTTAATGGAACAAACACCAAACAAGGCCACTCCATCTTGTGATCTAATCCGCCTACAGCTGAACAAGGATTTCACTCTGCAAATATTCACTGGCTGGAGAGCAAGCAGCAGGACAGTAAAGCTCACAGCGGAGTGACAGATTACCTCGTACCGGAGGCGTATTCTGATAATAATGCTTTTATATTTGAAGAGCTTCGTTGCACAGTGAGGTGTCGGCTGTTTGAATGAATTCTCTAGGATTGATGGCAGAAAGCGTAATCAAATTCTGCCACTTTTGAAAGGACGGTCGCTACCTGAAGCCTTTGGTTGACAAAATAACACATTTACAGATTGGATCCTCTACATTTGAGAAGTTCAATGATGCATTTCAGGTAATTATATTTTTTCCAAAATGGATATCTGGCGTTTTTGGAATAGAAATCCTTCATTTTTTTTTGACTTCTCTGTTGTCAAGTGAACACCTGAACCGCCTCACCTGGAGTCTGGATGAGCATCAGGAACATCTGAGCTCCGTCAGACGGCCTCGCCCCAGGCAGGAGGTCAGAGGTCAGACTGCCAGCATGCTGGTGGCAGCTGTCTCTCTGTCTCGCTGCTCTCTTTTCCTGCCAGAAGACAGAAAATAAACCAAACAATTCATGTCTAACAGCCAAACTGCAGCCCGCCGTTTCCCTCTGATATGATCATGAAGTCCAGAGGGAAGCACGGCATTTTTTAACATGGCAGAACCAGCACATGTTTTGTTGATGACAGCTACTGTAATTGATTCTCCATGTAATTACTACTAAAGTACACCGATGTTTTTTTCTCCGCTGGTCGCTGTGTTGTAATCAAGCCTCGCTCGCTCTCTCTCTCTCTCCCAGGCCTCTTGATTAAATTGTTATTGCACCCGGCCCAGACAAGAGCTTGCACATTAATTAGATTGTAAGTGGTGTATTGAAATTCATAAGCTGTAACATGTATGTTGGAGATTAGCGCCATGTGTGTGTGTGTGTGTGTGTGTGTGTGTGTGTGTGTGTGTGTGTGGGATCGGGGGGGTTGTGTCGCCTCAGGCCTTTAATAATTGAGTGGAGGTTTCCAGCACGCTGTGAGGCGGCTGAAGACCCGCCGCTCCTCGCTCCGTCTCTCCACGGTATTTAATGGATCAATCAGATCAATCAGAGGCTGATTGGCACCCGGCGATCCTCCGCCTGCCTTCACGCGGCTCGCACCGCCGCCGGCGACTCCGGGCGCGAGAAGAGATAATCTGAAGCAGCGGGGGAGGAACATGAACTTTCTCCAAGACACACAAACATCCCTCTGCTCTGCTGAGGAGAAAATCTGTTTCTTTCTCAAATGAGTGGGAAAAAAACACCAATGGGATGAGATCATTTCATTGGTTTTTAGTGCAGGGATTTCTCTGCTTGTTTCAACCTTAAGTTACTCGATTGTGGAAGAAAATTCTTGAAGCAATATGATTTACATTGGAACACATGTTCTGTATCTCATCCCTTTTGGCAATTTTCTTGTTTTAAGAAAAACAAGACTTCAGGTCTAGCTTAAATGACTTGTTAACACGGCTATTTTTTTATTTATTATTCTTATTTTTTTACAGTGTGCTCCTGTGTTAGTATTTGTTTTTCTGCTGAAGGGAAGATTTGGAGGTTGTGCTTAATGTCTGATGGGTTTTAAAGGAGTCCAGCGGTGCATGCAGCATCCCCCGGCTGCAACTTTTGGATTGCTAGGCATTAAAGTAAAACTCCATCCAAGTCATTTCCCTCTGGTCAGGTGGACTAATGTACTGAGACTCAGATTCAGACTGCAGCACTCAGACTGCCGTCACACTGGGACAGCGGTCTGCAGCCGAGCTGTTCAACCTTTTTGGCTCGTGACCCTTAAAACAAAGTGATGCGTCGACGCAAAAACGACGTAACGACGATGTAAAAACATAAAAATACAGATAAAGTACTTCACTCAAGTTTAAGACTTTTTACTTTTACTCACTACATTTGAAAAGAAAAACCTATACTTTCTACTCACTTCATTTTCAAAACAGACTCGTTACTCTCAGGAAATCATCAGCTGATTTTATTTGTTTTTTTCTACATCAGACACTTTTCATCCTGGAAGCAGCTGATCAAGAGCCAAATGTGATTTGAAATGGTTATTCAGCTTTTACCACAGTATTTTTTTAGATGAGTATTTGCACTTTTACTTGAGTAAGGAGTTTGTGTACTTCTACGACCTCTGGTTAGAACTTGCTGCCCAGCGAGTGTTACGAACAGTGAGGCGACTCAGGTGAAATCGCCCGGTCAGCAGCCTGAACCTGAACACGGCTTCTCTAATCCCACAGAAACACTCGGGCTGAACAGGCATCCAGTTAGCAACTAAACCAACACCGCACGATCCGATATTTCCCTCGATCAATAACGCCTGTAGCTCACGCACAAGCAGGGCTAATCACTGCTATCTCATTACACTCTCCACTAACCCCTAAGAGTTAATTGATCACACACCGCCGGCTAATTGACCTTTGATTGACACAGTAAAAACTTCCATTGAGCAAATACACCGGCCGATTTACATTTCACATCTCAGGCGTTTAGCTGAAAACGCTCTCATCCAGACTGAGGGGATCTGAACCTGTGAGCTTCAGGTTACAGGACGGTGTTGCTGACCAGGGGCCAACATGCTGCTTCTGGTTCAGGGTTAGAAAAACAGTTATTAGCTTCTTTATACAGAAGCACAGATACAGCAAGGCACTTTCATCTGCTTCAAAGTCTAGATTAAAGACAAAAGGTAATCCAGTATTTTCAGTGTTTTTAACTTTGGAACAACCTGCCTGAGGAAATGTGATGAGAAAACTCTTCTTCTTCTACTCATTTTTATGAACTTGGTTCAGCTGATAAGTTGATTATGATGATTATGATTATTAACGATGCTGATTACAATGACACTACAAGTCTACGAGTCTTTTCTGTCCGAGTCAAGACCGAGTAAAAATGTTGTCAAAGACTTTTAACCTGTGCTCTGCAGACTGACCTCCAGCACTGCAACACTACAGTTTTAGTCCACTGTTTAACGTTCAAGAATGAATTCAGCCCGGTGCTAAATATCATTAGGCTACATGACAAACTCCACCCATCTGGCCCTTTAAGCAGGACAAAACGAACGCTGCACAACAAGAAAAAGTGTTTGCAAATCCTGTTTGACCCAGCTGACCCAGGTCCGGATCAGAATATGGGAATTACTGTCACAGTGTATCTACAGTATCTTACAGCTTCTCATGAATAGACTTTGGGAATGCACTACTGCTGTTTCTATACATATTTATTTGTTATTAACCTATGAATCGTCTATTTTACTTTATCTTAACTTAACAGAAGGCGAACAAATGGGCCGACTTTCTTTTCTAAAGAGGATTTGAATTGGCAGTGTGAATGGACTCATTGTGTCTGAATGTTTTCCATCAGCAGAGTGCTGAGCAGCGGCTCTCCTTCGGTTACTGTACAGTTCAGCTGATGTGACTCTTAGTTTAAATAAACAGAAGGACAGGCAGAGTGAAGGACTTTCTGTTTAGGCTACATCATTTTCAATTGATTTCCATTAATAATAATAATAAATATAATTAATGCAGTGAACACTATCCTGTAGTTGTACGACTCTTCATCAAAACAAAGATAAGACGGTGAAAGCCTGGCAGAGCGCTGGGATGACTGTCAGTTTGCCAGCTTGTTTTGTTACTGAATTTCTCCTGTATGTAGAGTCTGTTTCATCTTTTTTCTACGAAGAAGCACCGGTACAAAGCAAAGCCTTCTTAGCAGCCATGTTTTGTCCTTCCTGTACTTCTGCCCCGCCCACTCCCAAAACAAAACTACCAACTGAAATCTATCCTGTTGGACCAGCAGCAGAGGTGGTACAAATTCCTTACTCAAATAAATAAAAGTGCAAATACTTATCTAAAAATATAATCTGGTAAACGTTAATTCTCTGCTTTCTTGTTGCTTCTCTCTCTGTCCCTTCCCTTCTTTTTGGTGTCGCTTTGCTGAACAAGCAGCCAATCACATCTGGCTCTGGATCAGCTGCTTCCGGGATCGAAAAAAAAAAAAAAAAATCAGTTGATGATTTCCAGAGAGGAACGAGTCTGTTTTGAAAATGTAGTGAGAAAAAAGTATAGATTTTTGTTTTGAAATGTAGTGAGTAAGAGTAAAGTCTTTAAAGTCGGGGGCGGGACATAATGCAGTGAGGGATCAATCAAAAGTCTAAACCAATGGAATATGAGTCAGGGAGAGAAAGGCAGTTTGATTTGATGGGAGGGGCAGAGGGGCGGGACCATAGGTGGAGTTTGAGTTGTATTCTTGGGGGGGGGGGGGGGGCACCAAAAGAAAAACTATTATATCCCTGTCAGTTCCCAGCTATGCTGCACCACGCCACACACACTGCCAAAATAGATCACTTATAGCCAACAGACCAAACACCACAACAAATTACAAAGTAGACAACAACCGACGAACACATGCAAAACCAGGCTTGTATAATTCAATACCGTACGACGCAAAGTAATTAAGTAGTGGGGAAATAGATGACTTGCCAGTAGACCAGAGGACAGCACGTTGCAGGATCCTAACTTACACACACACACACTTCAAATAAACAGCCGTCTTACCTAACGCAGTAGTAAACGTCTCTTTTTCCGCCCTGCGTAGATGTCAACAATTTTTTCTGGTGACAGTTCTCTGGTCAAATCCGTCTCGATATGAAGGATAGCCGGTGATATTGGGATATCCATTTTATGAAAATTCAACAGCTTAGCTAGTAGGCTACTTCGATTTCATCAAATCTAATAACAAAATGGCTGAGTGCCCGTGTATGCAACATAAAAAACACTACAAGTCAATTGACGGTAGGCAAAACTGTAATTGATTAATCTTTTCAAAAGTAGAAGTTGGAAGACTCTCAGTTGGGAATATAGGGACTGCACACGGTATTCTATCCTTAAAGTCGAGATGAAACGGCATTTCGAGAGTATCTAACTTCCGTATCGTGACGTATTTCTGAGTGAAACAGGAAAGACAGGCGGGACGTAACGTTGGGAGGAATTTGATTTGAATGTTGAAAAGTGGGCGTGTCATAACACCCGAAGACACACCGAAGTACCATGCTGTTGCTAGCTAGCTAACTAATGAATCTTAGCTCTGTGTGCTAAAAGTTGAAGATTGATTGATGGGTGGATGTCATGATATTATTGGTTGAAATTGGTTATGGGCATGCTTACGTAAGCACACGGCATATTTTGTTTTACAGGAAGAAAACATGATTGAATTTTGATATAAGAATACAAAGAAATTGATTTTTTGTATTTTTTTTGGCATATATTGTTAAATAGGTGCACAGTATGACCGGGGATGTGATCTAAAAGGGTTAAAAAGGCATTTTTCATTTCATCTCGACTTTAACGCAGAAACGCGTAGGGATCGGGAATTAATCTCGCACACTTGTACAACTGTCTAAACTTACAATATTAATGAATAATAATGATTATATTTATACTCTAGTATTTACAATAATTATTATATAACAATGAATGAAGAAACCACTGTCACATTCCACCATACTACGCATGCGCGAAACGGGAGCTCCTAAAGTGTTTTTTTTTATTTTTTTTATTAAGTTAAAGACACATCTGGATCTCACGCCGCTTTCCGTATGACCTTAAACTTTGTGATATTTTGCCTGGATCTACGTTTAATGATATTCAGCTGGTGACATGGAGATTTACACTGGTGGTGCATATAATAACATATTGATATAGTTTACTTTGTGCAGAGGTGCAAATTAAGCTTTATTCAAGGGTTGTTGTAGTGGTATATTTCAGCCACTAGGGCGGGACTGTTAAAAAATCTGATGGTTTTATTGGTTAGAAATTTATATTTCCGCATCCTGGTGCAGCATGATGTCACCATGAAGATACTCTGTTTTCCAGGAAGTAAAAGTAATAGGCGTTCATTTCAGGGAGACTTTAAGTGAAAGAAAAACTTGAGTAAAGTACAGATACTTCAAAATCTTACTTAAGTGCAGTAACAAAGTGTTTTAACGCTGTTACTGTCCGGCAGCAGCGGGCGGTGGATCAGTGTTGCAGCTGTTCAGAGGGAAGCAGCTAGTGAAGCAGATGTTATGATCTCCTCTGCACCCTCGGCCCGCAGAGAGCTGCTCTGACGGCTGCGGGATAACACAGGGATCAGTGTCGGAGCCCGTCTCCATGACAACCGCCGCAGATACACCGGCGGCCCGCCGAGCGGCTCGGGCAGACGGAGAGACGGAAGCGTTCGGCAATGTGATATTCCCCGGCGCTAAGCCCTTGAAAGCCAGGTTAAGGTGCGTATTGACCTGCAGAGATCAGAGAGACTCGGGGACAGAGAGCAGGGACTCCAGAGTTTAGTCCGCACCGGCTGTGTTTTCAGTTCCAGCCCTCCGTGCGCTCGACTCTGAGTTAAACCTGCAATAAACGATATCAGACCTTATGACCAATCCTGAAGCTGACGTGTGCTGAATGGAGATTTCACTGAGACATGATGATATGAAGCCAGCTGTGCTGCTGTTTCACCTGTTGCACTCTTGACTCCAAACTCTGGAATCGAAGAAACTGTTTATTTTAAACAAATTTGTAATTAATTAATTCTGATTTAGGTCTGTCTATAATATATATATAATAATGATAACCTTTATTTGTATAGCACCTTTCATACACAACATGCAGCTCAAAGTGCTTTACATCAATAAAAGGCAGATAAAAGACAGATAAAAAGATAAAATTCATATAAAAGAACAAGCAAGATGCATTGCATTAAAAGAATCAAATCAAGTAAAATAGAAAGATAGAAGAACACAACAAATACTCTCACTTTTAGATGCACATTGTGAGTGAACCCATATGTTTTTCTTTAATTTACTTTTCTTACTTACTATATATAATATATAACCGGCGTAAAACTTACATTTTTGTGTTGATTTTCATTTGGAATCGATTCTATAAATTCCATTACAAGGAGTCGCAGTCGATGTGAAATCTCTACATTCTGGTCCTGAACGAAGCTCCTCCCGCTCCCTCCCGGAGCTTTACAATTTTTTTTTTAAGCGAGGGAGGAAACTCAGTAAACTAGTGAACTTGTTAAACTAGTAAACATGTTAAACTAGTAAACTTGTTAAACTAGTAAACTGTTAAACTAGTAAACTTGCTCCCTGCCTCTTCACTTGTCATTGTGGGTCATGTGACCTTCAGCAGGAGAAAGATCTGTCAAAGTGAGACTGGTAACCGGTGACACTTCTCAGCAGGTACAGGTTAGCTTAGCTGTTAGCCTTTTGTGCACGGTGCTTTGCAATGTTTGTCCCTGGTAGGCCTCCGTAGTGCAGTGGCTTTGCTGTGTGTTATTTACAAATGTGTTGCTGTTTTTGTCACCCTCTACTGGTTAGAAAACTTCTCTTATTGCAGCTTTACGGCTGTCAGAGCGAATTTCAATATTCGAATTTCAATCTGCCCGTCGAACGCATCAAAAGCCTATTTTTTATTTCTTCTTTTTTATTTATTTATTTATTTTTTACAGCCGATTGAACCGAGCGCGTCCCTGGCTCCTCATGCCTCGGCTCCATAGACTCTCATTCTCAGTCTCTCTCTGATGCTCTGCTACCGGCCTGCTAGTTTGTTTTTAGCACTCACTTTCTTGCTAGCGGCATCCTGGCAGAAAACACCGAGCCTGACGAGGAGATCACTTCTCCTCCCGACTCCTCCTCCGAGCCGTGTCGGGAAGATATTTGGATTCCCCTCAGTGAAAGAAACTGAATAATGGAAGAACGTCCTGCTGTGCATCACCTCCGGATAACTCTGAATATTTACAACACACTGTCCGGTCACGGCAAACTGCTTTCATGTGTCAATATTATATATGAATCTGCGTTGACTTGTTGACTGTGTTGTTGCTGCTTCCTGGTCTTGTGGATGTTGGTTGATGCTGCCGACCGTCTGCTTATGTTCATTTCAATTCATCTTCAGTGAGAGCTGCCTGTTGTCAGACGGGACTGATGACGCTCCGTCTGTCAGATTTCCATCCGTTTTGACGGACAGAAAGTTCAACCCAGTTCAAGTTTTTCTGGTTCATCGTCAGTTCAGCCAATCAGAGGCGTTCCTACGTTTGTTTTGGAGAAACTAGCGGCGAACACAGAGACGACGGTCCGACCGAAACAAAGATAAACCAGAGAAAGCCTGGTGGAGCGACTGGAGGTTTCCAGATCAGTTTCTGATTGAATTCATACAGTAGAGTCTTCTTTTTTCTATGAAGTTGCTCCGTTATGAGTGAAGCTTCCTGTTCTTCTGCCTCGCCGCCATGTTGACGCTCAGAACAAACCAACACACACACATCTATCTGTCTGTCTATCTGCCTCCTTACACACCAACCAACCAACACACAGAGCAGATAATATACACTACCAGTCAAAAGTTTGGACACACGCATTTTTCTTCATTTTTACTATTTTCCACATTTTAGAATAACAGTAAAGACTCAAAACTATGAAATAACACAAATGGAATTATGCAGCGACCAAAAAAGTGTTAAACAAATCAAAGCTATCTTATATTTGAAGTAGTCGCACTTTGCCTTGATGGAAAGTCGAAGGCTTTGGAAAGAAATTCATACATAGGATCAACTTCACTATTTATATTTGTCTAAGAAACAAATTTCAAGCATTTAAGCAGAAGACTTTAGATCAAAATGGCTTTAAGAGAATGAGAAACACAGAAAATTCAGTCAGGTGGGTCCAGACTGTTGACTGGTAGTGTATTCTAGCTGTGACATCATTATATCTTCTAGCCGTGTGACATCATGACATATCTGGCCATGAAACTGTTCCACATCCCTACCTTGACATGTTAATACACTCTAGCTGTGTCGCTCTCTTCGCCCCTTGTCATTATCCAGATGAAATCAGCCGCTCCGCTCCGCCGAGCCGGCCCTAATCAACACAGTTCACAATCAATTAGCGACACCTGGGCCGGACCCGGGCGACCGCGGCGTCCCCCGTTCACGCTGCAGGGTCCCGGGGCCGAACCCCGACTTCCTCACGGTTTAATTCGGTAATGAGCCGAGCCGCTGTGACGTGGCGGGGGGAGCGCTCCTCGCCGGCGGCCCGGGCCGGCTGGCAAGAGACGGGAAAGTTTCCCGAGGCGCCGAGCCGCTGACCTCATTGGCGGGGATAAACTGTCACGGATTAAGGAGGCATTTACATAATATCATGGCAAACGGAATTGAGTCTTTTGCCCGGAACCTCCTCGTTTGAACTCCCCGTTCATACTTCTGAGCTGCCGAGGAGCTAACACCCATGTAGGAAATATCAAAATGTCTTTTAAATAATAATTTCCTGAGCCTGGTAATCCTATTAACGATAGATTAAATATCTTTTCTTCTCTTTCGCCTTTGAAGTCTTCAAACTTTCTCTGCCGTCGGCTCCCGGGTCTCCGCCCACCGCAGGTGCTGCGGCAGCTCACCTGCAAACACCCTGCTGACATCACACTTCCTCTACTTTATTCTTCTTTATTCTTTATTACTCTTCACATCAGGATCAGCCGCCTGAGCTGCAGCCTGCTGCCTCACACTGATAAAGGCCCACAGTCACACTGGGAGCGGCCCAGTCCAACCAGTCTGCTCCTGGTGGAAACTCCACGGCTCCAGTTGAGGGTTCATTGCCTCATCTAGACCAGTGGTTCCCAACCTGTGGGTCAGGACCCCCCAGAGGGTCGCGAGAGAATTTTTGATTTATGGGATAGGAAAAAAACACATATGTCTATTAATTTAGTTTAATTTTGACAATTGTAAAAGGTAAAGGACGGGTACAATATGTGATCTGGGGTTCAGGATTCAATACAACCATGATACGATGTAATAAATAAAAGTTCAGTGACAACAAAAACCTCTTGACCCAATGAACGCAAGTCTCTGGTGGATAAATCATAAATTAGCCATTGCTCGTTACTTTTCTTAAAAGTGATTAATTACTTTACTTATTACTCCCTGAGAAAAGTAATTAATTACTCTACTTGTTACGTTACTTTTGTGTTACACCCTAAAACAATTGACCTAGTCTTACTCATTTTACCGACATTTGGCGGCTGGTAATGTCAGACCTGCTGCTTCCTGTTTGAAGAGTAATTTTAGCCGTTCACCTTTTGAAATCCATCGTCAGATCACAGTGAAACCAGACAGCTGACATGAGGAGCGCACGGATCAGCTGCTCAGATCTGATCAGATATGAGGATTTCCATTCATACAACGAAACCACAGTGATTGCTGGCAGGAGTGGGTGAAAGTCAGCATTTCATATCAGTTATTAATTATCATGAAGTTATCAAGCTACAATATCCTTTACTTACAAAACAATTCGAAGGATGTAATCACGTCCATCTTAAGTCTTTAGTCTCATATTCAGCCTTCAGATCTTATTTCTCTTAAACCAAGAGAAACATTCTGCAGTGAGGAGAGATAACTCCACTTGTTTCCAATGCAGCTTCACTTGTTTCAGGAGTTTTCTAGAACAGAGTGTCAGTCTGTTGAAACCAGTCAGAATAAGGCAGATCACATCAAGAAAATGACTCTTGATTCTACTAAATTCTTCAAACCAGTTGATTTGCATTGGAATCAAGTGAAATTATCAAACCCCACTGGCAGAATTTTTTTTTTTTTAAGACAATTACAATTTTAGGACTCAATAATAGACTAAATGACTTGTTAAGATGGAGATTTTTTCCAGTGTGTGTGTTCTTATACATGTGAATAAACTGTATATTGAATATTGAATGAAAGAGTAGCAGCTGAAAACTGCTGCAACAAGAAGAAATCAGGTTCACTGGTGCCATTTGTCCTTAGCTGCACGGTAATCTTATTAGTTATTTTTCCCCCATAGGAGGCCCATAATTGGCCTTGATTGATTATTGTTTTGCCATAAGGCCTCGTGTTTGGGTGGTATGTGCTTTCCTGCCAGATCTGTCCCGAGAGTCAATCTGCTGTTAAGGTTATCCAGTCCTCCGATCAATGGCACTGATGGACGCCATTCATCAACTCAGGCAAAGCATATGGTGGAGGAAAAGAACATTAAAGTACATTAAACACTGTATTTCTTTCCTATTAGAGCAGTTTGTGCTCAAGGTGATTTTGTCCTCGTTCCAAGGAGAGACACGTTGTTTTTCCACCGGCATGCATCCTGTTTTAGATCGATTCAGAACAGCACTATTCCAAAATTAGATATAAAGACGTCAAATAGAAATCCTCACCTGCAGGTCATCATTCACAAACTCTAAAATATCTAGGATCCAGTCTGTTAAAGTGAAAAGTGTTATCAAATTATAACCCAAGGACTTAAGAGACAGGAGCTGGAAACTAGCAACAGCTCTAATCTCTGTATGCAGAACATCAGTCGCATCAACTTGCTTGTAACCAGTTCATTTCACTTGTTAATTTCACTTGTTAAGATTCACTTGTTAATTTCACTTGTCACTTGTTAAGATAGACGTTTGTTGCAGTGCAGTGGTCTGATGGCGTCTAACAGCACACTGCATCAGCTGCTGTTTCCTCTGGTTTCCACCTCACACTGCAAAAAACATCCATCTTAACGAGTCATTTAGTCTCATATTCAGCCTTCAAATCTTATTTCTCTTAAACCAAGAGAAACATTCTGCAGTGAGGAGAGATAACTCCACTTGTTTCCAAAGCAGCTTCACTTGTTTCAGGAGTTTTCTAGAACAGAGTGTCAGTCTGTTGAAACCAGTCAGAATAAGGCAGATCACTGCACTGCTGTCAAGAAAATGACTCTTGATTCTACTAAATTCTTCAAACAAGTTGATTTGCATTGGAAACAAGTGAAACTGTCAAACCCCACTGGCAGATTTTTTCACTTATTTTAAGAAAATTGTTAAGAGACTTGTTAAGATGGAGATTTTTGATTTATGACTCAATAATAATAACCTTTATTTGTATAGCACCTTTCATACACAACATGCAGCTCAAAGTGCTTTACATCAATAGAAGGCAGATAAAAGACAGATAAAAAGATACAATTCATATAAAAAAACAAGCTAAATGCATTGCATTAAAAGAATAAAATCAAGTAAAATAGAAAGATAAAAGAACACAACAAATACTCCCACTGTTAGAGGCACATTGTGAGTGAATCCATATGTTTTTCTTTAATTTTCTTTTCCCCTGTCCTTCCTGATTCTACTCTTGATCTGATAATAGACTACAATAGACTGAATGACAGGGTTAAGATGGAGATTTTTCTACCCTGTGTACCTCCTGTTCTGCTCCACTGGGCTCGGGCTTCACGCTCAACACCGGAGAAGCGCCTTGGGAATCGGAGCAGAAAGGTTACGGCTGAAACGAGAAGCAAAAGCCACGCTACGTTGAGAGGGAGATGGGGAAACGCTGACGCCCGGGATAACGGTGTGAAATCCAAAAGCCCGTTCTGAGATGCCGTTCGCTTCGACTCATTTCCGAAAAATCCCACCGTCCCAAAACACAAACGCACAGAAGCGAGAAGAGTTTCGCCGTTCGTCCGCAGCAAATAGAAACAGATTGGATCTAAACCGCGACAAACGGAATTAGATTCAGAAGCGCCGCGTTAACGCCGAAGGAGGAAAAAACGAATCACGGTGAAAAATGCACGCTGTAGCTCAAAGCGAGTTCTGCGCATCAAATAGAGTTTGGATTTGTGAAGTTAATGCTGTTGTTTCATCCGGGTGAGGCTCAGGAGGGTTTTGTTTTGTGGGCCGACGGCAGCCGGAGGAAAAAAAACGGCTTCAGGAAACATTCAGAGCTTTTACTGATGTTTCTGTGTGTGAGTCTCACCACACAAACTGACCACCATGTTTCCTCCGTCTGTTTTATTGGTGCTGAACAGGATTAAACTCAACCAAAGAGCTGGCAATACTGACCACATGATTAAAAAGAGCGAGGCCTTCTGGGTATTTTATCTTAAAAGTTTATCTCTGGAGGGCTTTACAATCAAAGAGTTCCTGTAGATTTATTTATTCATTCTTTTAATTGATTTTTCGTTTTTTTGTTCGGTAACCTAAAGCTGATTTGAATTTGAAGTTGAATTTGAAATAGGGAGAGGGAGACAGAGAGAGAGAGAGAGAGAGAGACAGAGGTAGAGAGAGAGACATACAGAAACATAAAGAGAGAGAGAGAGAAAGGCAGAGAGCCACAGAGAGAGAGACATAGAGGCAGAGAGAGAGAGAGAAAGAGAGATATAGAGGCAGAGAGAGAGGCAGAGAGAGAGAGAGACAGAAGCAGAGAGAGAGAGAGAAAGAGAGAGATATATAGAGGCAGGGAGAGAGAGAGACAGAAGCAGAGAGAGAGAGAGAAAGAGAGAGATATATAGAGGCAGTGAGAGAGAGAGACATAGAAGCAGAGAGAGACACATAGAGGCAGAGAGAGAGAGAGAGAGACATAGAGGCAGAGAGAGAGAGCGAGGCAGAGAGAGAGAGAGAGAGACACAGAGGCAGAGAGAGAGCGAGACAGAGGCAAAGAGAGAGAGAGAGAGACATAGAGGCAGAGAGAGAGAGAGCGACACATAGAGGCAGAGAGAGAGAGAGAGAGACAGAGGCAGAGAGAGAGAGAGAGAGAGAGAGACAGAGAGAGAGAGAGAGAGAGAGAGACATAGAAGCAGAGAGAGACATATAGAGGCAGAGAGAGAGAGAGAGAGCGAGACAGAGGCAGAGAGAGAGAGAGAGAGACATAGAGGCAGAGAGAGAGAGAGACATAGAGGCAAAGAGAGAGAGAGAGAGACATAGAGGCAGAGAGAGAGAGAGAGACATAGAGGCAGAGAGAGAGAGACATAGAGGCAGAGAGAGAGAGAGAGAGAGAGAGAGAGAGAGACATAGAGGCAGAGAGGGAATCCTTCCTGCCAGCTCCTCTGTGATAAATTAGTTTCCATTCTCAGCTAATTATCCAGGTCCTAGACTCTGAGAATTACAGCCTGTTGTCTCCGCTGCTGTTGTTATTATTATTATTATTATTATTATTATCATTATTATTATTATTATCATCATCATTATTATCATTATGATTCCTGTGAGGCCAGCTGACAGGCCGGCCCCTCTGCAGCCGCTCCCCCGCTACCCACAATTCATCTGGAGGCGTCGGTCGCCTCGGGGTCGAGATCTGCGCTCACATTTCCATTTCACACACTCAGCCGACACTTTTCCTCCAGGGAGCCGGCGGAGGGCAGTGCCTGGCTCAGAGGCACAGAGACAGGACGCACTGGCTGCTGGTTAAAGCTCTGTGTTCCTCTGGTAGAGTCTTGGGTCGTGTCTCTTCCTCCATGATAAAACCCCAAAATCAGTGATTCTGTGATCTGTTGCTCCGGTAGAGCAGACTGGAGAATTGTGTTTTTTTTTCTCTCTCCATTCACTGCCGTTGTCTGAAAATCACTTCTAGCACATAAAGGAACGCCGACAAAGCAGATTCTGACTATATAGAAAAAAAGCTAGTCTCTCACTTTATTTCACCTACGCTTACAATTATTGGTAAACATTTTATTTTCTTTGTTCCATCTGCATAAGTTTCCTCTGACCGGATTTCAGTGTTCCACTTGTTCAAACTGAAAGGTTTAACAAACATAAAGAAAGAGATTCACTTAAACACAATTCAGCAGCAGGACTAGTTTTTTATATATTGTCAGAATCTGCTTTGTCGGCGTTCCTTTATGTGCTAGAAGTGATTTTCAGACTGTTCGGCAGTGAATGGAGAGAGAAAAAAACACAATTCTCCAGTCTGCTCTACCGGAGCAACAGATCACAGAATCACTGATTTTGGGGGTTTTATCATGGAGGAAGAGACACGACCCAAGACACTACCAGAGCTACACAGAGCTTTGAAGGACCGCTCTGACTTTTTAGGAGTTCGGTCAGTATCTGATGAGAGGACGCTTTAGCCTACGGTATGTTAAGAGATTATATGGTATATATAAACATTATTTTTAGTATAATTATCATCCGTAATTGGGCAGGGAGTGAAGTGGTCAGGTTTCAGCGGTGAGTCGAGCTTCTTCTTTAAAGTAGAAGATCAAAACCTCTGTCTGCGTCCAAAGGGCTTTCTACAGACCGGACCAAACACCAAACCACGGCCTCTCAGCAGTTTGCTGCCGACCAAATGCTGCACCGGCCAAATAATCTCACCGCTTTCACCAAAGATGCCACCGGAGTCGGAGGAGAGAGGGAGACGGCTGGAGGCGGCGAGGCGAGGAGGAGAGGGGGAGAGGGGGAGAGGGGGAGCGGCAGGACGGAGCGTTTGATCTGCCAGACTGAAAACAGCTTCTTTCACGCGGTGATCTCTGCACACCGCCGCCGCCGCGTAACGCACCGCGGCACGCAAACATGGCCGAACCGCGAGCTTCCCGTCAGGTGAACCCCGGAGCCTCCTGTCCTGGCAGCAGGAAGGCGGGCCGACGGCAGGCTGACTCCGATTTGAACTCAGAGGCAGAGGGAGCGCCCGCTAAATTCGGCGCTCGACTCGTTAATTGCGGCGGAGCGTGCGTCTGCCGGCTGAGACCGCCGCACGGCTCGGCTTTCCAGAGACTTCCTTTCGAGACGGGAGTGTTTGTTTGTCTTATTATCGTCTCGGGGGTTGAACAGTTCACGCTGATCACAGCTGCTTTCTGCCAGGAGCTGCAGTGAGGAAGACCTGGAGGAAGAGTTAGGGTTAGCAACGTCCTGAATAAGAAATCCTCTTCCTCTCGTTTACTTCTCCTAGACAGAGATGAGATTCATTTGAAATTATGGTTTTCAGATTTTGACCGGGAAACATCTCATAAATCTATCAGCAATCTGTGACTGAAGCATCTACAGATGAGATACACTGCAAAAAACTTCCATTTTAACAAGTCATTTAGTCTCAACTTTCAAACCTTATTTTTCTTAGGAGAGATAACTCCACTTGTTTCCAATGAAGCTTCACTTGTTTCAGGAGTTTTCTAGAACAGAGCATCAGTCTGTTGAAACCAGTCAGAATAAGGCAGAAAATGACTCTTGATTCTACTAAATTCTGATTAAAATAAATGATAAAAGTTGAATTGCATTAGAAACAAGTGAAATTATCAAACCCCACTGGCAGATTTTTTTTTTTTTTTAAGAAAATTACAATTTTAGGACTCAATAAGACTAAATTACTTGTTAAGATGGAGATTTTTTCCAGTGTGTGTTTTCTTATACATGTGAATAAACTGTATACAAGTGAAATCATCAAACCCCACTGGCAGATTTCTTCACTTGTTTTAAGAAAATGTGGATTTTAGGACTCAATAATAGACTGAATGACTTGTTAAGATGGAGATTTTTGCAGTGTACGCCACAGTAAGCACCTGAACCAGGTTTCTCATCATCAGAGTCTAAGTTCACAGGTTATTCTAACCCAGTTACTGATGAACCGGGTTAAGAAGTGCATGTAAACCCAGCCACTGATTCTGCATCAGTTCATGTTCAGAATGCCTCTTTCCAGCCTTCAAGATGGCAGCATTATACCGAGAGTCTCCCGGTGTCTAATTGAGCCGTCACACTACGCTGAAGGCAAAGATAACAACACAAATAATCAATAGTTTTGTACCGGCTCATAAACGCAGCACCGGGAATAATGATGTGTTCACACTAATCTGTCAAGTGAAGACAAGCTCCTCGCCTTTCTCCCCTCGCTGCTTTTCCCATTTATCCCAATTAAAAACAGTAATTAGGATTTAATGTTGGTCCAGCGGCCCAAATCCTGGAGCCGTGACAGTTAGACCTGAAGACCGACTTCCACACTGTCCATTTTAACAAGACTTTTAATTTAGTATCAAGTTTCACTGCCTTTTTTGGTAATACTTCTAAGCTTATGAGAACATACTGTATGCTTCTTAACAATATAATGTAACTGTTAGCATTATTTCAAAGGTGCAAAAATGGGCAGAAGTGACATTTTGACCGAAAATGAGCTTTATATTTCATTGGAAAGCACATTTGGAATCATAAAAATAAAAAAAATAAATAGGAAAATTCAAAAGACTCAAAACGGAGATTACAATGGTGCAGGCTGTAACTGAACTTCATAGCTTTTGATAAAATATTGGTTTTGTCAATCTGAAATCTGTATTAATGGTTCCTATGTTCTGTTTTGAATTAATAGATGCAATCATTTAAAGTTTTGTTTTTGCTCTTCTATGAAATTAGGAAAATGTCAGTTTTGCTCTAATTTGTTCACTTGAGTGAGGAGAACATGAGTTCAACGCTGCATGAATGAATCCCTCAAAACCAGTTTTAACACAATCTAACTACAACTAAAGTCCCTTTAAGGAAAGTCGGCTCACTTGGGCTCCATCTTGGTAACAAGACAAAACTCCTATCTCTTTGAATGGGAAGTCTTCTATATCTAAAGCTCTGACATACATATTATCATTTACATTTCATATTTAGGAACACACTGACGAATTGTATACAACGTTGTTAAAACGTGTGTTAAAATTTGTTCCAAAGGACGTCTTTTTTCCTCTTACCGCTCCATCGACTGCTTCACCAAACAGTGAGATTAACACATTCAAGACAAATCTGGTTTCCAGCAGTCCATACAGACATTTGTCAATGTATCACATTCATGTCATCATGCAGTCCACAGTAGGGAGCTGACGGTAACATCTGGGAATATCATGTTATTAAAATGTTATTTCAAAATATAGCTGCAAGCGGCGATTGAGGGGTCCAAGCACTCTTTGAAAAGACAGACAGACAAAACATTACAGAAGGTAGACAAGGTACGCAGACAAGTTTCGTGAAGATTGGACCAATTATCGTTTAATTGCAGCCATACTGTTCATCGCACTTTGTTCAAGTTATTCATAATGGCCAAACTTTCTATTGGCAATATGACCC
This sequence comes from Centroberyx gerrardi, assembly GCF_048128805.1. Taxonomy (NCBI): domain Eukaryota; kingdom Metazoa; phylum Chordata; class Actinopteri; order Beryciformes; family Berycidae; genus Centroberyx; species Centroberyx gerrardi. The sequence goes on from NC_136000.1 coordinate 2,312,188, forward strand.
TTGTTCTTATATGGTTGCTGTAGGACTTATGGTTTCTGAGCTGCGGACACTTTTAGCAGCGAAAAAGAAAGAAGAATTCCAGCAAATACAAAAGGGTTCCAGGACCTATGTGCTTGGACCCCTAAAAATATAGAGATAAAAACACAGAAATAAGAGACATAAAATATTGATTGTTCAGGTGAGAGAAGGCTGCTGACCTGCCCGCTGTGAACCAACAGTGAAAACCAGCCAACAGCAGAACCACAAAGCCAGCCTGACCAGTAATTATTAACTTCTAGGTCATTAGGGGTTCATGTCCGTAGGGCTGGAAGCACTTTTTCTCTGCAGGTGGGCTCCTGTGCTCCACTACTCAGGCAACAGAAACTACATCAGTTGGCTGCATGGTGGCGCTATAACCAGCAACTTTAGGTTTCGGCCAATAACTTCTGAATCGATTGTTGTAGAGAAAAAAATCAATTTCCAAATCAATGTCCACCATATTGGATTTTCTGCCATTTTAATTATATTTTAAATCACTTTTTTTCGCACCTCCTCAGGCCGTTCATCCGATTCACACTAAACTTGGTGTGGACAATCTTGGGACCTCTTCAAAATTTGCATAAAGATAATTGATAGGCCAAATGATTTAGCTTTTATGGACCAATGAACTTTTAACAAAACATGGCCTAATACAAAATTGGCCATAACTCATTGACCATTCATCTAATCAAGCCACAATTTGAAACACATGTCCAGGAGTGTTGCTTCAGCACGCTCACAAAAGCGTTTTGAGTTCTACAGATGCAAAAGGTTTATATCTCAAAAAACACCAAATTTGAATTTAGCTGAACTACCTACAGTATAAGGTACTGCAAATGGAGTTAAACTACTAGTTTAATTACATGTATTGAAACTACAAAACCTACACTTCTACCATCAACTCCAGTCTATTTTCACTGCTGGGTGTTGATATACAGTACTATGTGTCTAATTTATGTATTTGTGTGTGTGTGTGTGTGTGTGTGTGTGTGTGTGTGTGTGTGTGCATAAAAGGTAACAAAAGTCAGCACATTCTCTCCAACCAGTATGATTAGCTATGATCTGAATAGTGATAGTTCGTTTGAATGGAACTCACATTGAGTTTACCTGTGTATGAAATGTGCTGTGCAAATGAACTTGAACTTTGGAATGGAACTTTTCCCTGGCATGACAAAGCTCCGCCCCTCCTCACTGATAAGAGACACACACACACACCGAGAGACAGACGGTAAGATTCAACTTCAGACCAAACCCACGACTTCCACTGAGGGAGGACAGCTACAGGAGGGAATACTGGGAATACTGGCAATACTGGAATACTGGAATACCGGAATACTGCCACTTCAACCTGCTGCTGACTCCTCACATTGAAGAGGAGATTTAGACAAACACGACTCAAAGTGAAAGTAACTTTTAGGGAACTTTCTAGAGGAGGGAGTGGTGCCACGACTGGCTGACTCACGTCCTGTTTGAGCCGTCTGCCTGGTGAGTTTTCAGCTTCACTCAGAGAGAAAATGTCTTCCATATCAGAGGAGGATTTCTCCTGTTCTGTCTGCCATGACATCTTTAAAGATCCTGTCGTCCTGTCATGCAGCCACAGCTTCTGTAAAGCCTGTCTGCAGAGCTGGTGGACAGAGAAACTAATACACGACTGTCCAATTTGTAAGAGAAGATCTTCAAGGAGTGAACCACCTCGTAACTTGGTGTTGAAGAACCTGTGTGAGGCTTTCTTACTGGAGAGAGATCAGAGAGCTTCAGCAGGATCTGAGCTTCTCTGCAGTCTGCACTCTGAGAAACTCAAGCTCTTCTGTCTGGACCATCAGCAGACAGTGTGTCTCATCTGTCGAGATTCAGAAACACACGCCAACCACAGAATCAGACCCATTGATGAAGCTGCACGGCATAACAAGAACGAACTTCAGGAATCACTGAAGTCCTTACAGGAGAAACTGAAGCTCTTTAATGAAGTCAAAGGAAACTGTGATCAAACAGCAGAACACATTAAGGTCCAGGCCCGACGCACAGAGAGGCAGATTAATGAGGAGTTTAAGAAGCTTCACCAGTTTCTACAAGAGGAAGAGGAGGCCAGGATCGCTGCACTGAGGAAGGAAGAGGAGCAGAAGAGTCGGACGATGAAGAAGAAGATTGAGGGTCTGAGCAGAGAGATGGCAGCTCTTTCAGACACAGTCAGAGACATAGAGAAGGAGCTGAGAGCTGAAGACGTCTCGTTCCTGCAGAACTACAAGGCTACAGTGGAAAGAGTCCAGCGCCCCCTGCTGGAGGATCCACAGCTGGTCTCAGGAGCTCTGATAGACGAGGCCAAACACCTGGGCAACCTGAGCTTCACAGTCTGGGACAAGATGAAGGAGATGGTCTCCTACACTCCTGTGATTCTGGACCCAAACACTGCCCATCCAGGACTCATCCTGTCTGAAGATCTGACCAGTGGGAGACGTGGAGAGAGACAGAAGCTTCCTGAAAACCCAGAGAGGTTGGACCGCTACCGCTCTGTCCTCGGCTCTGAGGGCTTTAACTCAGGAACGCACAGCTGGGATGTTGAGGTTGGAGACAATACAGACTGGTCACTGGGTGTGTTATTAGAATCTGTCCAGAGGAAGGAAGAGATATGGTCTGGAGTATGGGGAATATTCTTCAGTAATGATAAATACATAAAATGCTCCCCTCCAGGTATACTCACTGTTGTCCCAGTGGCAGTGAGGAAGAAGCCCCAGAGGGTCAGAGTGCGTCTGGACTGGAACAGAGGGAAGCTGTCGTTCTCTGATCCTGATACTAACAGAAACATACACACCTTCACACACACTTTCACCGACAGGCTGTTTCCGTTCATTTACACTGGGAATACACTGAAGATTTTACCAATGGAAGTCTCTGTAAGAGTGACACAGCACAGATGATGATGAGAGTCGATGATGAAGGTGATGATGATAGTGATGATGATGATGATTATGATGATGGTGGTGATGATGATGATGATTAAGATGACGATGATGATGATGATGGTGGTGATGATTGAGGTAGTGGTGATGATGGTGGTGCTGATATTCGCAATATGATTATTTGTCAATATCCTGCAGCTCTATTTCCTTTCTCTTCTCTATCATCAGGATCATTCTGGGGTCACAGGAACATTTGTTCCATCTGTTGTCAGGCTGCTGTGACCTCTGACCTTTGACCTTCTTAGTGTTTGTTGCTTGTAATGTTGCTGATGTAGGAATTGAAGCTTATTCTACTGTTGTATTCTAAGTTGCTCTGGATATGAGAGTGACACAAATTAATTATGGCTGTGAAAATGAACGCATTTGTTTTTGTGATTAATTGAAGTGTTTAACATGTAAAAAAAAACAAAAACGAAGGCTATTGACGCAGCATCGTTTTTTTTTTCCTCACGGAACAGCTGAAGGCACCATGAGGCAAATTCAGTCAGTCAGTCAGTCATCAACGCTTCGTTTCAGAGGGCGTCTTTGGCTGCGACATGTAGTGTTTCCCAGCTCATCTGTGGCACCGCCACAAAATCAGAAGTTGGTCAACAGTTGATCTAAATTGATCTCTAATGCGTCTGAATCACATCACGTCATGTCTGTCATGTGATGCACAGACAGCAGACCAGCAGCACTGTACTCAATCCAACAGAGTCTCCTGCTGTGAAAACGAAAGTGAAACTTAACATTCCACAATTTGCTCCAAACTCTCCTGTGTCAGTAACAGGATGTAAACAGTAACTTGATAACTCGTCTTCTGCTGCCATACAAACTTTAACGGTAGGGAACGTTATTACCTTGTGGTGTTTAAGTAACGTTAGTGCAATTAGGTCATTTAACTGATAATCATGTCACAATGCTTCAATGCATTGAATTGAATTGAACACGCGCCGTGGGCCTGTACAGGATCGTTTTTTTTTTTTTTTTTTTTGCTGGTTAATTATTTTTGTTGGTTCATATGAAATGTCCTTTCCTTTTTGCCTGTTGCCTTCTAAGCTGATCAAGCCTTTTTTGATGGCCTTGATGGTTTCGAAATTCAGCTGGCACTTAAACATGTAGCTTCTGTTATTATTTCAGTTAGTTCATATAAAGAAATCTGCCTTTCAAGCTGAATTTCAAAGGTTTTGATGGAAATGACTGATCTGTAGTTCACAGGGGAGAGTCTGTTTGCAATTAAAAAGATGCCATTAAACAATAGTATTTGATTTAAAATATGCCTCCTCTGTGTTTATTCAACATGAATTTAATTAGTAAAAAAACAATTTTTAGGGATTCACAACCGTATATAAATGTAATCAGTAACATGTTGTAAAAACTTCCTGTTACCTTTGGATAACTTGGACTCTGAGATCAATAAAGAATGAAGTTAAATGGTTCTGTAATATGAGTATAGCTTTGTAATCATCTATAATCACGACTAAGCATTATTTCATCCTGTGTAGAATGATGTCAAAACCTCAAAGTCAAAATTCCTGTAGCACTTTCTTCTAGGGTCACAGGAATATTTGCTCCATCTATTGTCAGGCTGCTGTGACCTCTGACCTCCTTACTACTGGTTGTGTGTAATGTTGGTGATGTAGGAATTGAAGCTGATTCTACTGTTGGCCTCCCAGTCGCTCATCGTTGATGAAACTTTTTCTCCCACAAGTGTCTGTTACAGAAAAAAGCAGACTAAAGTTTTTCAGTGTCATCAAATTAGTTTAATTTAGATGTACTAAGTTTAGTTTATCTGCCCAGTGATGAAACAGAAGCATAGTGGAAAAAAACAGCAACAATACATCTGCAAGCGGCGATTGCGGAGTCCAAGATCACTTTGAAAAGTGACAGGTGCAATCCAACCCATAATGAAAGCCTCAGAAAGAATATTATAACTGTATTCGTGCCCCACATTAATCCATTCACATGGCTTTACAGACATCATCTTGAGTCCAGACATCCTTTGTCTTTAGTGTGATGAAGATTGATCAAACTATCTTGAACATATCACATTGTCAATTTATTAAACTATTTGCAGCTGCACATTTGAATCTACTCTACGCTCAGTTTTCAAGATATCATTATAATTTTTTGTCTGTTTAGTAATCAAGATATGACAGTTTCAAAAGTCATGTTGTTTTTTGCCTAGAAGAGTGAAAGAAGCTAACTGACTGACTGACTATTTGTTAAAAGTCGTGCGAGAAGTGGTGTCAAGATGGTGATATACGTGATATCGTGTTGTTTGCACTGTTAGCGTTACAATAAAGTTGAATTGAATTGAATATCAAAATGTTTGTTTACACGCACTTCCCAGGCAGGAACCCTTAAAACTGTACAAAGTGCCACTTACATGTGTGGCGGTCTGGAGAACCGGTCGGATGTCGCCGCTACACATTGTCGGCAATGAGCCAAAATAGATCGAAAACATTTTGAGATTTTGAGTGATTTTGTTACTTTTATCTCTGTATTACATCATGGTGAATAATTATTTTGAGAAAACAAAAGGGGAAGTATTTATTTGCAGTGAAAATGTCGCAGATTAAGACCGAACAGAAGATTTAATGAGTTGGTGGAAGGAACTTGGTGCTTCATTCATCCACTGGGAAACAGGAACAGAATCAGAAACCGCCGCAGAAAAAACAAAATCCCTCTCGCTGGTTGTCATCACCTGCTTTCATTTCTCTCCTCGCACCTTTCAGACCCGATCTGATGTTTTCATAAAGTGAAAGTGTCGAAATGGGAAATGGGTTTTTTTTTTCTTCCCTTCTTTTTTTTATCTTTCTGTTTTCTTTTTTAAACCTCGGCTGACAAAACTGATGCATGGCAGCTCACATTTGATTTTATTTATATGGGAGATTTTCCTCTTTTTCATATTCTGTTTCTTTTTTAATCAAATCTCGTATGATTCTCTTTCTGTTCGCTGTGTGTGTGTGTGTGTGAGAGAGAGAGGGAGAGACAGAGTGTGTGTGTGAGTGTGTGTGTTTTTGCTGACGTCCTGTGGAAACTCTTCTGTTTGCAGAAGTGTGAAAGCCTGTTGGAGATAATCTTCTTTTCCTTCTCTTCTCTCTCTGTTCTCTATCCCTTACTCTCTCTCTCTCTCTCTCTCTCTCTCACATAATGCTTTCTCTTCTTCTCTCTCTTTAGCTCTTTCTCAATCTCTCTCTCATTCTCTCGCTGCCTTTCTGTCTTGATTTTGTCTCTCATCCGCTCTTTTCTCCCTCTCTCTCTCTCTTCCTCTCTGCATCTCTTACCCACTGTCTGTCTCATTTTAGTCTTTGTCACTCTCTTTCTTTCTTACTGGATTTGTCTCTCTTTCTCTGTCTCTTTTCCTTTCTTTCTGTCTTTCTCTCACTGCCTCATTGTCTCTCTTTCTCTCTCTCTCTTTCTGTCTCTTTTCCTTTCTTTCTCTTTCTCTCACTGCCTCATTGTCTCTCTCTCTCTTTCTTTTTGTCTCTCTCAAATAAAATTCCATGAATATTATAAACAATATTGCCAAAGCATTCAGCAGTACGACAGTGCAAATAATCAATAAAATATATTAAAAAAAAAAGATAACTTAAAATAATAATCTAAAAAAAATAAAATAAATAAATTGTAATCAGGAAGTAGGAGATTTAGAAAACGATGGCTTAGTTTCCAAACAGAGTGTAGTAGTTACAGTCTTTATGCCTTAAACAATGGCAACTCTCTCTCCCTCTCTCTCTCTCTCTCTCTCTCTCTCTCTCATCTCTTTCCTCCTCTCAGCTCATGTTTCCATCCTTCAGTCATTGATATTCAGTTTTGCCGTTTGCGTTTCATCCGTTCAAGGAGGAAGAAACTGTCGCAGACGTTTGTGATGCGAAACACGTCGACCTCGGCCCGATCGTCCGCTAACCCGACTCTGGCTTTTCAGAAGCAGCAGCGTTGTTGACGGACGGGACTGTTTTTTTTGGGGGGGGGGGTTTTCTTGGAAAGCGGAGAGAGTTTTGCTGCTGCAGGCCGGCCGCTCTGCATGCCGCTGCAGTTGGAGGAGGATCAGATGAATATTTCATGGCGAGGGATTTCTCCAGCAGCTACCTTTCCTCCGCTCGCCGGATATTCCTCTCTGGCTGAGTGGAGCGCTCATAAAGAAGTTAGTAGTGCAAAATGACTAATTTGTAGTCGCCCACTCACCTTCCCCACACAAATAAAACACTCAGCGCTTGTTGACTGAGAAAAGCACGGGCGTCGGGCGAGCAGGACAAGGTAAGGCACTTAGCGGAGCGGGCGAGACACCGGCGCTCCGAGGAAAAGTCTCGTGCGTGGGTTCAGAAAACACCGACAAAGAGAAACTAACGAGAACTCGACAGGAAGAAATCTAACGGAGGCTAATTGGCGCAAAACAAGGACTGACATTAATTTGCATGAGGAGCAAAAGAGATAAAAAAGTAAACTAAACAAAAAAAAGCACACCGACAGAAACAATGCAGACATCTCTCAGTCAACAGTCAAGTGCTGATTGCACTGGCTGTAGCGGCAGCATGGTCCTGTCTTCTGAAAGTCACGAGTTTGATCCCCACAATGTGTCCATTAACCGCTGCTCACTCAGAGTCAAACTGAAGACTTTTCTAATGCCTCCTGGAATTGAAATTTAAGACCAAGTTAAAAACCAAAATAAAGAAATCGAGCTACAAACTGAAGGACAATCCAGGCACTCCAAATATAGAAATATAATCACGAGGAAGAAAAAATTCTTAAAAAGCCTTTATTGTAGTGGCTAAATCATTAAAAAAGCCAACATGTTTCGACCACTGTAGGTCTTCTTCAGGGCTTTAAATGATTTCCAGCGAAGAAGACCCACAGTCGTCGAAACATGTTGGCTTTTTTGATGATTTAGCAACTACAATAAAGGCTTTTTAAGAATTTTTTCTTCCTCGTGATTATATTTCTATATTTGGAGTGCCTGGATTGTCCTTCGGTTTGTAGCACACTTTTTTCCCCCCCGTTTTCCAAGAGCACCCGATACATTTTTGATCCCAGCTTGACAATATAGAGCAACCAGTCATTTCCTTTTTTCCTTTTTTCCAAAGAAATCGAGCTGTCAAAAGCAGCCTGGTTCTGACTGAACAGCTGATGAAAGTTGTGAAGCTACAAATGGACGGAAAAAAGAAAACGGACAGCAGGAAAGGAATAGTTAATGTACATGAAGTCCAACTGTGTTTAGTGAAGCAGACAGGATGCAGATTGTACTGCTAACCTGTTCTGGATTCATGTAAGAAACCTGACATTACATGGTGAACGGTCAAGTTGCTCTGGACAGGAGTTTCAGCTAAGTGCCTCAAATGTAAAAAAATAAACATGTAAATTCTCTGTGGAGGGACTGCTACTGAAGGCAGGCAGGTCTGTGTCGTTACAAAGCACAGAGAGTTATGATGATGAACATTCAAATGAATGAGGCAAAGGGCCTGATATCTAACATCTCTCAGGTAGAAATGAACATATCCATCAGTAATGAGCAGTGATAATGCCTGTGTTGGAGGGTTGGGCCTTCACAGCAGCAGCAGGTGACGGGCTGCACCAGTTACCGCCCAGTTACAGGTTTGTACTGGGAAATTCAATTAGTTCCAGTAGCAGCTCTGCAGCGACGCTCGGGCCACGGAGCGGGGAGCGCCACGCTCTCCATGGAGTTACAATGACTGGAAATGATATTTAAGACAACCAATTATCTGCTACTTCTTTGTAGCGCAGAGTAAAATAACAAATGTGAAACAAGAATTGTGAAAGCTTTTCTTACCAGTTCGCTATCCGTATACGAGTCCCAGAGAACAGAGGAGGAGGAGGAGGAGCGAGCGAGTCTCACTGCCTCTGAATACATTATCTCCAGGAAACCCGGAGCGCTCCAATTATTCAGAACTCGTTAACAACGGGTCTGCAGTAAAAATTGGACAAATTGGAACAAAGATTTCTTTTCCTCCGCCTCTTCAGAAAAACACAGAAGTGTATTTCACCTGAAAATCCCTTGCTCGTTTTTTGACAGACTGCTCTGTGGTTTCTCATTTTCTCTTCCTACCGTTTACCTCTTCGCCTGTTTGTGTCGATTGAAAGACAGAGAAATACAGAGTGTGGCGGCACCAGATTAAACATGTTACAATAACAGTGATTAATATAGATTTCATTTATTTAGCCTTTTGCAGGAATTTGCCTTGCATGTATAAGAGCAGTGAGTCAGACATTTACAGATATTTAACAAAGATAAGACATCAAAGAACATTCATTAATCACATATTTATGTTTAGAAAGACTGGTAGCTGCATCATTCAGTGACAGACACAAAATATTAATTTACACTCAACTTGTAGTGTGAAAAATAAAGGTAGCTGTACGTTCACATATCACTGTTGTCAGATGAAAACCACGCATCTGCAAAATTTCCCAGGAAGTCTTCTATAGGCTACATGTTACGGTAAATGTGGGAAAATGGAAAATGTACACATCCACCAGTACATGTGCACATTTACTGCCTGGTAAATGTGCATGTTTCACAAGCTAACTCTGGTAAATGTGTACATTTCCTGGTTAATGTGAGTGGAAAACGCTCTCTCTCTGTCCTGTCACTGCGTTTTGTTGTGGGTCGACAAACCACATGGCCAAAACACCTCTGCTGATTGGCTTCTGTAGTAAACTGAAATGTGTGAGAAAACATGAAAGAAAGAAAATCTGTAACTGACTAGCTTGTTTTTGCTAATCATTGCTAATTAGCATTAATGCTCTGAAACTGCGCCAACAACATATTTTACAGTCCCACCAGGATTTCGTGGAGTTTTTTTGATTATTGCGGCCAAAAATGCTTGATTTTGCTGCGGCTTTTCTCAAAAATTGCGATACAATTTGCGAGGTTTTATGTGCTCTTTTTGCGGTAAAATTGTGGGAATTGGGAAAAATTGCAAGCAAAGAAAAAAAAATGTTTTCTTTCTCTCTCTCTCTCTCTCTCTCTCACACACACACACACAGCCTCCCCCTATTCTCTCCCACTCTCCGTTGAAGCTATTAACTCTTCCAAGAGCTTGAATTTTGCACTCACCTCGATTCTTGCTGCTTTTGTTTTGTTTTGCACGGTCTATGGCAGTCATTTTTGTTGGCAGGTGAGTTTTGTTCATCTTCCACCTGAATACGCGCTGCGATGACGTAAGTTCCCACGACACCGAATGCGACAATTGGTCCAAATCACAAGCGGTCTGTTGATTTGGCCATTTCATGCGGAAAAGTTGCGGCAATTTTGCAAAACTGCAAGCTCTCGCAAATATTGTGGAGATTTCTTGAATTTGCGTTAATTATTGCGATCGCAAAATCGCAAGTTCCTGGAAGGACTGATTTTAGCAGCTAGCAGTAGTTGCTAGCATAAAGATAAGTGCGCACACTGATATCTTTTTAATAGAACCTGACAGAATAAGCTGTAGTGAAGTTAACATTGTTAGCTTTCCTTCGCAGCAGCGGTTGAAGACCGGTCACATTCCAAAAAATAAGTTTAAGACATTTCAATCAAATCAAAATTTACTGTGAAAACACCCAAACATTAGCTACTAAACCAAATACATTTCTGTCGGTGTCATTGCCAAGGTAGAGCGTGTTTGAAACTCAGGCTTTAAAAACGAAAGTATGGACAACATGATCTCACATAAATACATGAAATGAACACAAACTCTGAAATGCTGATTTACGTGCTGTGGACACGTTTTAAAATAACGTTTCTCCACCATAAATTTAATTACATTCCAAAGGTTGGCTAATGGTTAAGTATAGGCAACTAAAACAACTTGGTTAATGTTTGGGAAAGGCTTTGGTCATGGTTAAATTAGAAAAACGTTCGCTAAAAATGAAAATCTGACTCACAGTAGAAATTCAAAACACCCTGACTGTCCACTGAGCTGCTTCAGTGTGACTCTACTGCCTGTTTACAGTCGTGTCTCCTTCACACAGGTTTGTGCTGGGAATACGTAATTTTAACACTTTACGTGCCACCAACACGTAATTAGCTGTTAACAAGTCGTGTTCATTTCCCATTTTTTCTGTGAGATCAGGTTGAGTCTGGACTTCCCATCCGCTGCAATACAAACTGCTGCAGGCGGTCGAGTTTGTCTCCAGCTCTCACCTGTCTGACTTTTCCTTCTTTATAGTTTTCTTGGTTCTTATGCACCTTTCTGCGGGGAGAATTTCGTCCCTGGTGACAATCGAGTTGCACTGAACTGAGCTGAATTTTTCTTGAACATTGTGACAGTCCCTTGAAATATGGCAGATGACTCCTTGTTTCCACGCTTCTCTTGATTCTGGAAGGTTCTTGAAGCCAAATGATTTGCAGTGGAAACAAAAGAAATCGTCTCACTCCATTGGCAGATTGTTTTCCCTCGTTTTCAGAGACTCAATATAAGAATGAATGGATTTTTTTTAAGATGGAGACGTGGAACAACCTTGAAGTATCAAACAAGTCCTGAAAGTATTGTGCTAGTCCTTGTGATGAGCTATTGCAGTGTATTTCATCACTCACTCTACTGCCTGTTTCCAATTGAAAGGACAAAGCTACCCCATGGTGCCCTGATGTTAGATGCAGCAGTGTGCGGATCAAAAAATGAGCAGCGTTCATTTGAAGTCCAGACTGAGTATAATAGGCAGTAATAGACGTGTTGCTGCAGAACGCTCACAGGCTTAAAACAAGGAAACCCAGTGGAAACACGACGAAATGAGCAGCTGTGAACGACAGGAGAGAGACAGAAATCAGCTCAGCTCATCTTCCCCTGATGAAAAGGAAGTGTGTGCAGTAGTTAAAGTGTGTGTGTGTGTGTGTGTGTGTGTGTGTGTATGTGTATAGGTGGAAATGGAAATGTAGACATATATAAATATATATAGACTGGGAGACAGTACCAGTGATGCAATACGATTGCAGTACAACTGAATTCATCACCATACAGTATCACAGCCGGTTTAGGCGTCCTGGCAGTCCCAGAGAAATGTTCAGGATCGGAGTGGAAACGTCGTGTCGTTGCTCGCATCGTGTGAGACGGTCGGCACGCCACGTCCCGATCCCCCGGTGCAGTCTGGGACTTCCCGATCATTTTCAAACATGTTTGATATTTTTGTCGTTCTAGTAGTGTGAGAGCGGTACAACGATTTTAAGCGATTTGTCATATTGGCCAATTAGATTGCAGCAGGATAGGTCATCACTCTGTTTACCGCAAAGCAAAACCTGGGAAACATGACTACAAAGAAACACACCACACTTTCCATCTGCACATATGAATGTAGAAACAAAAACTGCAGCCAGTTGCCAGTTTCATGACCAGAGGTGTCCCAAGTCAGTCTCAAGTCTTGAGGCACAAGTCTCAAGTCAAGTCTGAAGTCTAAATGTAGATTACCAAGTCAAGTCCAAGTCAAGTCCAAGTCATTAATGTCAAGTCTCAAGTCTAAATGTAGAACAGCAAGTCAAGTCAGAACAAATCAAGAGTCCAGTATCAATTTAATATCTTAAAGAAAACTAAATATCTAGGACTTTTCAATGCAATATTAATTAATAATATTTTAATAGGATAAAAACTTGGTAAGAGCATCATGAGTTTGATTTCTATAATCAGTTTCAACAACAAGATCTCAAGTCAAGACTTTAGAAACCTTTTCAAGTCATCAAAGTACAAGTCAGAGTCAAGTCCCAAGTCACCAGAACCCAAGTCAAGTCAAGTCTCAAGTCTTCTCTTCATGCATCAAGTCTCAAGCTATTCAAACTGTGACTCGAGTCTGGATTTAGGCATTTAGACGTTTACCAAGCAAAATCGGTCATTATCAGAGGAGGGGACTTGAGTCACATGACTTGGACTCGAGTCCCCTCAGAGACGTGTCGGCTGGGAGACGAGGCATCACGGGGGATCGAACCTGCGAGTTTCTCTGAGCGCGACGTCGAGTTTCAGGTGCGACCGGCTCTGCCTCGTTTCCAGTGAACGTTCCCGTTGTCGCCGGGGGAGACAGATGCTCAGCAGCCTGGGAGACAGAAACACACAGACGGATAATCACCGTCCTCTTCACCTCTTCGTCTGCTTCACTAGTCATATAATGATGCTCTACATTAGTGCTTTGGCTCGCATATAAGAGTTATGAGGTTGAACTGAAAGACTTTATCGCAGAATATTATATACACCAGTTTGGGGACACTTTACCTTTTCTAAATGTTCTAAATAATATTTGATTTTCTGCAATGCTTTTGTTAACATAAATAGATTTCCTAATACTTTGGACCTATTTCTTCAACTCTTAGCTTCATGTTGATCAAAGTGTCTCTTTGGTGTGAAGAAGATTTTTCATGGCAGAGTCTCATGAAGGAAGTGTTACAGCAGTTCAGCTGCTGAGGAGGTTTTTGTTTTGATGAACATATAGTTTAATTGTTTTAGTGTTATCGTCACAAATATTTGCATGTATGATTTTTTTTCTCTCAAACTAAACCTAGTTAGTCTTTAACGGGGTTAAGTTATTGCAAACCAACAAAGAAAACATGTTTTTTTATTAAACAATTTCAAAAGCTAGGTGTCCCCAAACTTTGTTGTGTTTATCCATTTTGGATAAACTGCTGCCTGACGTTCACTAATCAGCATTTTCATTCTGTCCTCAAACACATGACAATTTTACAAGTAAAAGTCTTAAGATAACTCATAACTATAGTAATAATAATAACTATAAGTAATAATTCACAATATTTTCTAATCACTAATATAGTGTGAGAGTGTTGTCATGGGTTGGGTCGTCGCCCATCCGCCCCCCCGACCTCCGACCTCTGACCTCTGACCTCTGACCTCCACACCCTGACTGTCCACCGTCAAACTCCTTCTTGTTTCTAGTCCTCTCTCCTCCATCTGATGCTTTCCTGCTGGGGAAACGCATGTTTTGCATTTTAAGACACTGTGCTCATTTCATGAGATCCGGGCCGGCCGTCCTGCCTCTGGCATAATTCAGAGGAATTAGAATATCGTAAGCTGTTTCATATGTAGGTCACTGAGTCCGAGCCAAAGCTCAAACCAAGTTTCTGCTTCTCTGAACAATGAGCGCAGAGAGTCAGATTATTAATTTGCTGCTGCTTCTTTTCTCTTCAGGTAATTAAAGCCTTGACCTGATAGAATGGATGTCAGTATATTCAGACATTTACTCAAATTCTTGTGTTAAATATATGAATATTATGCATGAATATGTCACCGGTTTGTCAACCAAGGTCTTACGTTACCCACTATCCTTTAAAAAGTATTATAATTTGTTCAAATTTTTTTACTATCAATTATTATGTATTCATTATTTTGTGAGTAAGTGTCAGCTACAGCAGGTTTTGTTGCTACTGGAACTTCATTACCCAGAAACACTAAAATCCAGGAATATTTAAAGGAAACACCTGTCAGTCATCTTGATGATGTCATCTCTCCTCTTGATAACGTCATCTCTCCTGAGGCTGAGGTCACCGGCAGCGTAAAGCCTCCACAGCCGTTCTGACGCTGATGTCCGTTTAGCTTCGCTCTTCTTTCTTTTCCTTCTTCTTTCCTCCGTTGTTGTTGTTGTTGTTGTTGTTGTTGTTGTTGTGACTTCCTGCTCTGCACCCCGAAACGCCCCAACATCACTGAAAAGACGATTAAGGCCTGAACACAGGCTGATAATGTAGAATAGATCCTGTTTGTTTATTGTTTGTTTATTTTAATGTCAGTAAAGTTATATGTTGCAGCTTTAACTACACCTGTGAGTCATAACTCCACCCACTGGCTGCTCCACGGTGGTTAAAACAAGCAAACACTGCTTCACCATTTGATCTCTCCCTTCTCTCGCTTTAAATGACTAAATCTGTATTTACATGTCTTCTCTATACATGAGTTCACTTAAATATCGTTCTTTTTTCTTCTTCTTCTTCTTCGTCTTCTTCTCCCTATCATTACTATTATTATTATTATTATTATTATTATTATAATCATTATAGAGCTGTGTGTGTTTCTGTCACATCAGCCATCTGCAGGCGGGGAGCGGAGCAGGAAGCCTGCAGTTGCCGCAGCAACAGTTCGGCCCGTTCACATCGATACAATGGAGGTTTTCAGAGAGAGAGATTTCATCTGCGGAGCTTAAACTGCAGTCAAGGTTTATCTCCTCTCCCAGTCAAAGTGTTTGAATCTCAAGATCCGAAGT
Organism: Centroberyx gerrardi; assembly: GCF_048128805.1. Lineage (NCBI taxonomy): Eukaryota > Metazoa > Chordata > Actinopteri > Beryciformes > Berycidae > Centroberyx > Centroberyx gerrardi. Next base: position 2,327,331 of record NC_136000.1, read on the forward strand.
CGAAATTACACCGGGGCAGAAAATCAGCAGCGGTGGCACAATTTGTACAGACATCTTCACACCATGAACATCAGTTATCACGTTATTTTTTCAGTAGAAGCTAAATCAGCTGTTTATAGCTGTGTAGCCGGTACAGATTTTGTGTTTTGGCGTGACACCGCCGCTCCTCCCTCTTTCCTGTTACTGTGAGCTGAAGTTTGCAGCTTCCACTTCGCAGCAGCTGATGTTCCCTTAAAGGAAAACTCTGAGCCTCTTCTGTCAGATCTCGTCAGTCTGTGATGTTCAATACTGAGGAGGACGAGTTATTTAGTGACGAAGAGTTGTAATTTACTGTTTTGGTGAACCCACTTTCCCTCAACCTGCCTTGTCTGCTTCTACTGCAGTTAGTGATTTACTACGTTTCCCAGAATGCCTTTCAGCAACCTCCAGAGAAAAGGGGTGAACTTGTTGTATTCAGCTGTGGGTTTTACATGCAGGTAGAGAGAACGATAGTTAGAGCAAGAGAGCGACAGTTTTTCCAGTCTAGAAAAAGTGAGTCTTCTTTTACGCAACCACCAGCCTGTCTCTCTGCTGCAGTGCATTCTGGTCTCTCTCCTGCTCCTGTGGTGGAGAAATTGGTCTCTCTCCTCTTGTACGATGGATTTCTCCCTGTATGATTGTTGAATGTCTCTCGGTGCAAAATGGCGGCTCTAGAAAGAAGCCCTCGCTCTTTGATTCTGAGGGACTGACACCAAAACCTGACGTTTACCGCTGATGTTTTACATCCTGAAACATTTTCTCATATCAAACTCCACTGTAGCTGCAGGAAACATCTGGAGGTGACGTCACCTCGTCTACGATTGGCCGGTTATCCACCAAGAAGAAAAACACAACTAACTACTGAATGGAGCCAGGAATGAAAAGTACATCAACAATAGCTGTTTCTAAAGTGTTTTAGAGGGAGTTTTGCCTTTTGGACACGCAGCATTGCTTGTTTCATCCACTTTCAAGTCAAGGCTATGTATGCGTTACCTAGGCAACCTTTCATGGTTTGACGTTCAGCCCCTCAAAGGCGAGGAATGAAAGAGGCGAGTGGGCATGTACTTCCTGTTTCCATCTTGTCTCCTGGACTCGGTGTTTGACTCGCGGCGACACGGCGATAAACGCATTTTCGCTCGCCGCCACAGTAAATTATTGTTTGAAAGGTCAGTGTGAAAGGTTCACCGGAGGCGCGCGTTAATGATATCTGTTATTACCCATAATTCCATTAGACCGCATGCCTTTGAATGTTCCAGCTCTGTTTATCTGTCCTCCTTTGAGTTGTGTCTCTCCCCCTTCCTCAGCGAGCTGAAGAGCAAAGTGAAATTGGATTATTCCTCCTCTCCGGTCCGCCGGCCGCTCTCTTCTGATCCGCTTTGTAATTTCTCAGATTCCACATCGTTAGAGTGATATTTTCTGTGTGTGTTGTGTCATCTGAGTTTCAGTTGTGATGTTTACTGCTCAGAAAGTTGTTGAGTCGGTGAGTGTGTGAGCTTTGATCGCTCTTCATTAATGTGTTGGTCTGCTGTCAGGAGGCGGAGTGAGGCGGGAGGCGGAGTGAGGCGGGAGGCAGAGTGATGTTTAGACCTGAAAGCATTAACTTAGCACATTATTCATGTCATTAGTAAATCTGTCTACACCATTTAAAACAGACTATTTACAGAAAACTAACCCATAGGCTGTTGAAATTGTTTAATAAACTGCTGGTGATGTTTCTGTAGCACCGAGATTTCAGCTTGCACTCTACCAGGAGGCAGAGTGAAGCAGAGTGAGGCAGGAGGCAGAGTGAAGCAGAGTGAGGCAGAGTGAAGCAGAGTGAAGCAGAGTGAGGCAGAGTGAAGCAGAGTGAGGCAGGAGGCAGAGTGAAGCAGAGTGAGGCAGGAGGCAGAGTGAAGCAGAGTGAAGCAGAGTGAGGCAGAGTGAAGCAGAGTGAGGCAGGAGGCAGAGTGAAGCAGAGTGAAGCAGAGTGAGGCAGGAGGCAGAGTGAAGCAGAGTGAGGCAGGAGGCAGAGTGAGGCAGGAGGCAGAGTGAAGCAGAGTGAGGCAGAGTGAAGCAGAGTGAGGCAGGAGGCAGAGTGAAGCAGAGTGAGGCAGAGTGAGGCAGGAGGCAGAGTGAGGCAGGAAGCAGAGTGAGGCAGGAGGCAGAGTGAAGCAGAGTGAGGCAGAGTGAGGCAGGAGGCAGAGTGAAGCAGAGTGAGGCAGGAGGCAGAGTGAAGCAGTGAGGCAGAGTGAAGCAGAGTGAGGCAGAGTGAAGCAGAGTGAGGCAGGAGGCAGAGTGAAGCAGAGTGAGGCAGGAGGCAGAGTGAAGCAGAGTGAGGCAGGAGGCAGAGTGAAGCAGTGAGGCAGAGTGAAGCAGAGTGAGGCAGGAGGCAGAGTGAAGCAGAGTGAGGCAGGAGGCAGAGTGAAGCAGTGAGGCAGAGTGAAGCAGAGTGAGGCAGGAGGCAGAGTGAGGCAGGAGGCAGAGTGAAGCAGAGTGAAGCAGTGAGGCTGGAGGCAGAGTGAAGCAGAGTGAGGCAGGAGGCAGAGTGAAGCAGAGTGAGGCAGAGTGAAGCAGAGTGAGGCAGGAGGCAGAGTGAGGCAGGAGGCAGAGTGAAGCAGAGTGAGGCAGGAGGCAGAGTGAAGCAGAGTGAGGCAGGAGGCAGAGTGAAGCAGTGAGGCAGAGTGAAGCAGAGTGAGGCAGGAGGCAGAGTGAAGCAGAGTGAGGCAGGAGGCAGAGTGAAGCAGTGAGGCAGAGTGAAGCAGAGTGAGGCAGGAGGCAGAGTGAGGCAGGAGGCAGAGTGAAGCAGAGTGAAGCAGTGAGGCTGGAGGCAGAGTGAAGCAGAGTGAGGCAGGAGGCAGAGTGAGGCAGAGTGAAGCAGAGTGAGGCAGGAGGCAGAGTGAGGCAGAGTGAAGCAGAGTGAGGCAGGAGGCAGTGTGAAGCAGAGTGAGGCAGGAGGCAGAGTGAAGCAGAGTGTGGCAGGAGGCAGAGTGAGGCAGAGTGAGGCGGGAGGCAGAGTGAGGCAGGAGGCAGAGTGAGGCAGAGTGAAGCAGAGTGAGGCAGGAGGCAGTGTGAAGCAGAGTGAGGCAGGAGGCAGAGTGAAGCAGAGTGAGGCAGGAGGCAGAGTGAAGCAGAGTGAGGCAGGAGGCAGAGTGAGGCAGAGTGAGGCAGGAGGCAGAGTGAAGCAGAGTGAGGCAGGAGGCAGAGTGAGGCAGAGTGAGACAGGAGGCAGAGTGAAGCAGAGTGAGGCAGAGTGAGACAGGAGGCAGAGTGAGGCAGAGTGAGGCAGGAGGCAGAGTGAAGCAGAGTGAGGCGGGAGGCAGAGTGAGGCAGAGTGAGGCAGAGTGAAGCAGGAGCCTCGCAGTGCGCTGAAGCAGAAGCGCTGAAGCAGCAGCGCTGTGGAAACGCCAGCGGAGCGTGAATCATCTCATGCGAGGTCAGGAAGTCTTCATTTTTCGGTGCGTGTTAAGACTGGCTCAGTCTGACCTTTGACCTGAGCTGTTTCTCTTATGAGTCAGCGTGCCAAATAATATTTTATATTCCCACATCTGTGAAGGGGAAGAGGAAGGTTCTCCTGTTCCTTCTAGTGTTTTAAAGCTCGAGAGACTCAGAGTTTGATACAGAGACTGCAGAGCTACACAGCAGAACAAGCCATTTAATCCAATATTGAGTATTAAAATCAGATTTTTCATACAGCAAGTAATGGAGTGAGATAATTTCACTTGTTTCCAATGCAAATCAATAGCCGTCTTTACACAGAGCAAGAAGGTAACCCAGGGTGAAAAGCCGGGTTATTTTTCATAATCATCAATTAGAGCTGGGATGACATATTGAAATTCAATATATCTCAATACATAAATATGACAATCCGTATGTTGTGTCAGGAACATGAATGGTGATATCAGCTCCATGTTATTCTGCTGTAGTAATCACTAATGAGACTCTTGACCATCACAGTTTCACAAGCTCTCCATCCAAATTATATTATTGTCACTTTGTAATGACATTTTTAAATTGCTGTTTACATTCTAGCAGCCAATGGCATCGCTAGAAAGATTTGTGTCTCAGAAATAAACAGAATTCTGCACAGTCAGACTTTGTTGTCACTGAACTTTTATTTATTACATCGTATCCTGGTTGTATTGAATCCTGAGCCTCAGATCGCGTATCAAACTATCACTAACGTCACTATTGAGCTACTTCTCCTCCATTTTGGTCACTGCAAGAAAAATACAAATATAAAAAATCTGATTGGCTGTTGATGGGCGATGACCGCCAGCAGTTGAGAAGTGGTCGACTTTTTGTGGGCGAGAAACATCGGGCGAGTTTCTCAGGTCGCTCAGCTCAAGAGAAAACGAATGAACTTTTGGTGACTGGAACGCAGAATAAGACTCAATCTGAGACTAAAGTGACTTGTTCCTGTAAAACAGACACACTGCAGAGCCTTCGCCTGCTTTCTTTTCAGTTTTGCACAGAATTTGCAGCAGTAGCTGACTGGGAGAGACAGCAGTGGATTTATCACTGTGGAGGAGCAGAAGGTCTTAAATAGCAGAGAGTTTGGCTTCAAAATGAGATCTGCACCGTTCGGAGAGAAGTGACACCGGCTCCAGCTGAATGTTTGATGAGAGCATGAAATTGAAAAGAATGATAGTTCATTCTAACAGATCGTAGGTGCTTTCAGTTAAAATGATATCGCTTTGACAGATTGGATCCTCTGTATTTTAAGAGATAATGAATGATGAACTCCAGGTAATGATTTTCTCCTTTTTTGACAGTTGGATGTATGCAGCGTTTTGGAAATTAACTCTTCCATTCCCTGGCTCTCAGTGTCTTAGTTTCCATGCAGCAGCTCAGAGCAGGTCTTTGCTCTGCAGAGCTTAATGTGACACACAGAGGAAAATCCCTCTGCCAGTGAGAGGCAGGAGGGATTTCCTAATCTTATTCCTAGGAAACGGGAGCCCATTCCCATGCTTCCCGTGTGTATGTGTGTGTGTGTGTGTGTGTGTGTGTGTGTGTGTGTGTAGACTGTACATGACAACATTTCTTGTAAATTCCCTCAGCTCATTAATGCCTAGCTTTATTTCTTATTTATTTTTTTACCTAATTTTCTGGAATTCATCACAGTAGGAAAGCCTCAGTGGTGGCAGATTTTCACCTTGGTTTTCTTGCCAAAATCATGTAGTGTGCATCCATCCTTGTGAGTTTCAGTATTCAGGTTAGGGTTAGGGTAAAGGAAAAGCGCCACTGGTTTCAGTTTTAGTTTCATTTCATTTCGTTTAATTTTGTTAAGTTTCATTTAGTTTTGTTGTGTTTTGTTTCGTTTCATTGCAAGTATGACGGTGCTGGCCTAGAGGTTTCAGACGCAGACTTGAGGCTAAAGTTGCCGGTTTGAATCCCTGGGCAGTGTTGGAGCCTTCTGTTGCCAGAATGGAACTGGACTGTACTGGTCTGCTCCCAGTGTGAACGTGTACCTGCTAAAAACTTTTCAGCTTAGCTTTTAATTAGCCTTCATTTTAATTTGATTATGTTCTTTTAATCAATGTTTTTTCCTTTTCCTATTTTCCTTTATTTTCATATTCTTATCTCTCTATTTTACTTGATTTTAATCTTTTAATGCAATGCATTTTGCTTTTTCTTTTATATATATATTTTTATATTTTAAAATTTGTTTGCCTTCTATTGATGTAAAACTTTTGCATGTTGTGTATGAAAGGAGCTATACAAATAAAGGTCATTATCATTATTATTATTATTATTATTATCATTATTATTATTATTATACATTGTATATGTGAATCAGGGCGTTGAAGGAGCATGCATACTTGGATAGATAAGGTTCAGATATAAATGATAAAATACAGGAAGAACAAAGAAAAGTGAAAAAGTACAATTTTGTTCAGGAGATAAAAGTGCTTGCAATACATTCTATTAATAAAATAACCTTATGGAGTTATTACAGTGAGTTTGGTCTGATCTGCTGTTACAGATACGATCAGCAGCGGCTCATTGAATTAAATTGGATTGAGGAAAGTCAAGGGCGAGGAGAGCCGGAGCGGATTCATCACGCCTGTGATTTGTGGAGATAAGGTTAATGTGGCCGCTCTGTTAGAACTGCATTACTGATAAAGAGGCTCCAACAGGTCGTTACATAACATACAGTACAAGAAGTATTAGCTGGAATATAAAAAGGAAGGTATTTGGACTCATTTATTAGTTGGAGTGTAAAGAGGGAAGGTTTGTGTGTAAGTGTGTGTGTGTGTGTGTGTGTGTGTGTGCTCAGTGTTCAGGTGAGTTACGGTCTGCTGGGGAATCCAGTGTGCCCTCGTACTCCAGACAGTACGGTAGAAGACAAACTGGAGGTCAGACCACAGACTGTAAACCAGATGGAGTCGCGAGTGTGATGTCATCCCTCGGCCTCTGAGGGGTTTTGAAATCTGGAGATTGTGTTTACAGTCATGTTGACATCGGCTGATTATCAATACAGTTTCTTGTGTGTTTTTGTGTCCTCCGTGACACGTTTTACGTAATATCTCACCGCCGAAGCACGATTCCAAATAAAAGAACGACAGGACGGAGGACGGATAGAAAACCTGCAAGTTTCCTCGCCAGCCTCAAAATATCGAGGATGCATCGGACGGTGGAGGTGGGACCGGTCAAAAATCTGATGGTTTTATTGGTTAGAAAGTTATATTTACCCCTCCTGGTGCAGCGTGAGGTCACCATGAGAGATGCTCAGTTTTCCAGGAAGTTTTTTCTGTTTTCCACTTCCATGCCTTCGTGTTCCTGCACCAGAAGAACAAAAACAAACTGCAGTCGCGTAGCGTTTCGGCGACAGGAGTATTATTTATTGTATCTAGTTGCAGTTTTCTAACTTTTGTCTGATGTTTCACCCGCTGCAGTCGCCTCGCTCCGGTTTCTCCTCTCGCATCAAAAGAAGTTTCCCAGAATGCAGAGCGAAGCCCAAAGGACGCCGACAGACAATCAAAGAGTGTTACAGTCGCGGCTGATGACCGAGCAGAGAGCGAAACCCGCTGAGTGTCAGCGTGACTCCGCTCTCTCCTCCGCGGTTAGATCTTCTGTAATCAGACTCAGAGTGTTTGGAGAGAGGAGGCGTGGAGTTCAGCGCCGCTTGACTGCAGGTGTCGTGTTCTGTGGGTCCGCCGGATCTGAGAGGGGAAGGTGGAGATAAAAACACTTAAGACACGGCGGAGGGGTAGAGGAGCGGCGCAGCATCAGGCCGCGTCTGCTATTATCTCTCTGGGTCACACACCTTATAATCACACTCTCCTCAGCGACCTGAAAGCCATCTCAGCTCGCTCCCCCCCCGAGACACAACTTCATTCAGACGCTTTCAAAGTAAAATTGATTTCATTTTGAAGTCGCCGGCTCCATCGGCGGCGTCAGATTGGAAGTGCGCGGCGTCTCTCTCTCTTGTCGAGGCTCTCCAGGCCGCCGGCGGTGTTTTAGCGGAGGCCGGGGGATTACGGATGTGAAGGTCAGGCCGCTGATCGCTCGGCGGCGGGAGCATCGGACTGAACAGATCACATCTTAATGAGAGCGTTTTTTGTTTTTTTTCTCCTCGTACAACTTACTCCAATTTTCTGACGGACACCTGAAGGTCGTTATTCTCAACGGCAAAATAAAACGTGGAACTTAGTGGAAGCTGTCCGTCGACGGTGAATTTGGTGAATAATCCTCTTGAATGGTTCCAGACTGAATATGACCCCTGTTTATTATTTATTATTAGTTATTATTCATCATATGTCTACAACGAGGCACCACACTGCAAAAAATGACAAGCTGTCCAGTGATTTTATCTTGTTTCCAGACCTGTCAAGCTTACTTTTGTGATATTTTTAGTCAAATTATCTCGCTGGTTTCAGTAAATTTCACTTGATTCATAACAATATGACTTCTTTCAAGAAATCATCATAAAACAATGAAGAAAATCTGGAAACAACAAACTTCAAGACAATTTCACTTTCACTCACAAGTAAATGTCCTGAAACAAGTTACATTCTCCTAAAGTCAAATTTAGTTGAAACCGGTAAAATGATCTGCCAGTGCTGTAAGATGATTTCACTAAAAAAAATCCTGAAATAAGCTTGATAAGTCTGGAGACAAGATAAAAATAACAAGTTTGTCATTTTTTCAGTGCAGAGACTCACAACCCAGACCCACAGGCGCTGACTTTATGTGAAATCACTTTTTGAAATAGAGATATGAGAAATAGAGATCTGCCTTCTGGATTGAAAACGACTGGCTGACCGACCAATAGGAACGCATCCCTGTAGATGATTTGTGTGACAGGAGTGATGTTTTTTTTATTTTTTTATTGGCATTGTTAAAAGAAGAACAATTTGATTTATCAGAAGTCAGGTGAACAGCTGCCATGAGGGAAACAAATAGCTCCATTCTAAAAGAAGATGTTTGAGATATATTGTGTGATTTGTATATTTGAAATAATGGAAATAGTGTTAATTGAAATACTAGTGATACTGAATAGTTAATTTGTACTATATTCATAGTCATTGATTATTATAGAACATTCGATTTTCCTGCAGTTTCTTATATATAATACATTCTGTTTGGTTGAAATGCTCCTTTACATCACTGTCATCAGACTCAGAAAGTTCAGTGAGCGGCACGGTGTTTTGACCGAGAAAAATGATTTGCCGATTGATGAATCTTGTTAGTCAGTAACCGTTTGTTTTCCACTAAATGTTCTAAAGTTTCTGGAGATTTAATAATAATAATAATAATAATACATTTAATTTGTAATGCACTTTTCATTAGAAGTAAATCTCAAAGTGCTACAGAGTAAAGGAAAAAAAAAAAACAGGAGCATAAAAGCCGATAAAAATGAACCAACAGCAAATTATTAATTCGCATCAGACTGGACTTCAACATGTTGAAACGCTACGCCCGGCACTTTCCATCCAAACTGAAGCTGTTGCCCGAACCGTTCTGCTCACTTTGGATTCAGAAGTTGTCGTCGTGTTATTTGTCGGGGGAAGCTGGGATCCGCTCACCTCCAGCGCCTGATATTTCATTTGCAGCAAAACGGCTTTATCTGTCTCCGCTGTGACCTTATCCGGAGCCGGAGTGTTTCTGCGACATTTCCCACCCTGCCTTCGCATTAAACTAAATGTATCTGTTCGGTGTAGCGGCAGATAAGTGCTGCGGAATTGAGGTTTTGAATTGAAAGTACCCCGGCGGTGTGATATCCCTCCTCTCAGCCATCCGTCACCCTGCAGCCGCCGCCGCTCGCTCGCTCGCTGGCTGAGGTAAAGCAGTTCTCATTTGTATGCAAATAGAGGAGCCGCTCCCGCCGTGTGGGATAATGTACACTTCAGCGTGAGGTGTTAATATTTAAATCGGCCATGTTTTGATGAACACGGTACACATGCCAATATGAGGAATTCATCCGACGCCGTAATGACACAACGTTGGCAGGCTTCACAGAGGATTGTGCTGCAGCCGGAATACTGATTTTAATTCTCTGGAAATTAGACGTGACGGCGGCTATTTAGCGCCCGAGCATTAGCGCCGTAAAAGCTCTTCTTCCTCGCCGTTTTCTTTGCAATATTAAAAAGGAGTCCCAAATTTTGGTTTTTGATTTGAGAGAGTTATTTCTTTGTGAATGTCCGATCCGGACTGCGGTGAGCGTTCAGAGTCGTACGGCGTTCGGAGTTTCTCGGCTCAAGCCCCAGATGATGACACGGGCCTCCTCGCTCCACACAGCCACATCTGAGACGGTCTGGGCCGACGGGGTTTCAGACGAGACGGTCTGGGCCAACAGGGTTTCAGAGGAGACGGTCCGGGCTGACGGGGTTTCAGAGGAGACGGTCTGGGATGACGGGGTTTAAGAGGAGACGGTCCGGGCTGATGGGGTTTCAGAGGAGACGGTCTGGGCTGACGGGGTTTCAGAGGACACGGTTTAGGCTGGCGGGGTTTCAGAGGAGACGTTCTGGGCCGACGGGGTTTCAGAGGAGACGGTCCGGGCCAATGGGGTTTCAGAGGACATGGTTTAGGCTGGTGGGGTTTCAGAGGAGACGGTCCGGGCTGACGGGGTTTCAGAGGAGACGGTCTGGGCTGACGGGGTTTCAGAGGAGACGGTCCGGGCTGACGGGGTTTCAGAGGAGACGGTCTGGGATGACGGGGTTTGAGCGGAGAGGGTTGCAGAAACATGCCTAGAGTCTGTCCCACGTCTCTGTCTGTTTCCAGTCAGACCGGCCTGTGAAGAACCGGCACTGCAGGGTTTGGGGTTCAGTTCCTGGGTTGAGCAAGGCACCAACGCTGCACAGGTTGAGGGTTTCATTCCCACTGGAGTCTCCATTGTTGATTGATTGAATCCTTTTCATCTTGAAATTGAAAGTTGAAATCAAAATCTCTTTCAAGAGAGAGCTGAGCACAAAAAAACGGCATAAAACAAAACGACAGACAGGTTTAGTTCAGTCACACGTTCCAAAAACACTCAGACAGACAGAGACTGTATGAGACAATCACATGAATCAGAAAGGGATTAAAGCTTTATAATCAGACAACAATTGAAACAATTATAGGAATCAAAGAAGAAATGAATGCTTTAAAAACACCCAGGGGAACAAGAGAGTAGAAAGACTTTATAATTTGTAAAATGAGAGTAGAAAGACTTTGTAATTTGTAAAATGACAGTAGAGAGACTTTGTAATTTCAAAGCCATTGCAGGTCATTAGTAACAGAACCAGTATCTAAATGGACAGGTCCTGTGATCTGGTGCTGCAGATTTAAAACTGCATGTTAAAACTGTGTGCACTCATGGGACTGTGAGGCGCTCCGGATAAAACAGTCCACCAAATGACATGTTTGCATTGTTTGTATGGGAGTTGTGCTTCATTACACAGTTAACAGAAGAAGTCCCAGTCCAGATTTGAACCCAGGATTCACAGTTCTCTGTCAGGCCTGCGGCTCTGTCACGTTCAGCTCGCAGATGTAACATCCAGCAGTGTTTTGCAGCCAGATTTCAGTTAGTTTGATGGGTTTTTCTTCAGTGTATTTATTTATTTCAGTACCTCAGTTATGGGTGAACCATGCATCAACCAGAATGTAAGTTTATTACCTCCGCCACCTGCGTCTGTGTGTCTGTCCATCCGTCCGTCTGTTAGCAGGATATCTCTAAACGTTGGGCACAGATTGACACAAAACTTGGTATGAAGGTTGTTTTATGGGCCAAGGAAGAACTGATGAACTTTTCATGTCGACTGGTCAAAAGGGGGCGTGGTGGTGGGCGTGGCTTATCACCAAAAGATGCACAATTGCCTTGCGGGGTGTTGTCAGACTGAACTCCTGGCACAAGAAAGAGTTTACTGTACATCTGAAGAGGAGTCAGTTCACCTCAGGCCGGCTCAGTCCACATCATCCTCTCTGTGAACAAACCATCAGCGTAACATGAGACTTTGAACAGCCGATTCTGACAGAACACTGGAGGGAAACAGAGTCGAAGAGGAAGTGATGCGTTTTACGTAACATTGCCTACTATGTTAGTAGGCGCTAACGCTAATGCTAACTACCGCAGTCGCGTTAGCATCGTTAGCTTTGTGAGTAGTATTCTCCAGCGGCAGACGCTCCTCCTCAGTCTCTTTCCTCAGCTTCCTCCTCTTTCTCTTCCTCCCCTTCCTCCTCCTCCTCCCTTTTCTCAGCTTCCTCTTCCTCTTATTCCTCCTCCTCCTCCTCTTCCTCCTCAGTCTCTTCCTACTTCTCCCCTTCCTCATCCTCCTCTCTTTCCTCAGCTTCCTCCTCTTCCTCTTCCTCCCCTTTCCTTCTTATCCTGCTCCTTCCCTTTCTCTTCCTTCTCATCCTCTTATTCCTCCTCCTACTTCTCCTTCTCCCGATGAGAGGCAAACTCAGTCTCTCTCTCCCTTTTTTCTCCCTCTCGCTTTCTCTCTCTCTCTCTCTCTCTCTCTCTCTCTCTCTATCTCTCTGTCATTAAAGCAGCAGTAAACTGGCAGACAGCTGATGTGTCAGTCACTTATGTTCCATGTGAAGTGAAGTGATTGAATGATGGAAATATTAATCAGAGAGTTTTGCTGGAGGCGAAGCAGAATCATTAAACCTGACAGGGAATCTGCTCCTTAACCAGTTCATCTGTTTACCGGATGGGACCGTCACATTGAGTGTGTGTGTGTGTGTGTGTGTGTGTGTGTGTGTGTGTGTGTGTGTGTGTGTGTGTGTGTTTGTGTGTGTGTGTGTGATTGATTGATTCATTGAGTGAGTGGTAAACTTTATTGATCCCCAAGGGGAAGCTGAGGTAAACACTCTGCACACAAAACACAACCTACACCTACACACTGGTTATATATTCAGATTGTATGTGTGAGAGAGAGAGTGTGCTCCCCCACCACACACACACACACAAATACACACACCCAATTTGTTATTTCTATTCCTCTCCATCTAAAATCTCTCTCTGCAATTCAGTTCATTTCAATTCAGTTCAGTGTTGACAAACTGAATCACATTTACAACAGAACAACACAAACCAAATCAGATCGTACAGCACTTCTCAAAACTCAGTTACAAAGCAAAGCAACAAATAAGAAAATCAACAGCAAAATCAATAAAACAGGAAATATAAAAACAAGGCAGAGTTTTAAAAATGGAGGAACAAATAATAAAGAAAGCCGATCGTTGGAAAGCCTGGGAGAGCTGACGGCAAAGAACCAACCGCTCGCTTTTAATCTACATCTTGGAACAGCCAATAGGAACCTCTTGTTGTTGATATCCATTTTGAAAAACAGCCAATAGGAACCTCTCATTATTAATCTCCATTTTGGAACAGCCAATAGGAACCTCTTGTTTTTAATCTCCATTTTGGAACAGCCAATAGGAACCTCTTGTTTTTAATCTCCATTTTGGAACAGCCAATAGGAACCTCTTGTAGTTAATCTCCATTTTTGAACAGCCAATAGGAACCTCTCGTTATTAATCTCCATTTTGGAATAGCCAATAGGAACCTCTCGTTATTAATCTCCATTTTGGAATAGCCAATAGGAACCTCTTGTAGTTAATCTCCATTTTTGAACAGCCAATAGGAACCTCTCGTTATTAATCTCCATTTTGGAATAGCCAATGGGAACCTCTTGTAGTTAATCTACATCTTGGAACAGCCAATAGGAACCTCTTGTAGTTAATCTCCATTTTTGAACAGCCAATAGGAACCTCTCGTTATTAATCTCCATTTTGGAATAGCCAATGGGAACCTCTTGTAGTTAATCTACATCTTGGAACAGCCAATAGGAACCTCTTGTTTTTAATCTCCATTTTGGAACAGCCAATAGGAACCTCTTGTTGTTAATCTCCATTCTGTAACATTTTGGAACGGGAATGGGATAAAAATGGGAGTTTTGAAACGGGTCTTAAATTATTTGGAATAGTGGGGTCAAGACCAGGTTTTTTAAGAAGCAGCTGAACTGTGTCATGTTTGAACCAGGACCAGGACCTGAACCTGAACCTGCAGCCAGGGAGACAGTACAGTTCATACAATACAGACAGATCCCTGTTATCATCCTAATGTACCCAACTTTGTTTAGGAAGGATTCTGGTGATTGGTGAGGGATCCAACAACAGATGAAGTTATGTCGTCCTACTGTCAGATTTCTTTACTTGTTTCAATAAAAATCAGATTTTAAAGTCCCAATGAAATGAACTCCCATTACTTTTACTTCCTGGAAAACAGAGTGGCTGATTATCAAAACATCAAAGAACGCCAAGTCGATACTTGTGTCCTTGTGGAGAACGACCTTCTCATCAAAGTAAGCACAGAGAAGCTTCCTTACAGTTTGAGATGGACTGCTTCCAGCTGTTAACCGTCGGTCAAGTCTCCGTCCGATGCATCCTTGATATTTTGAGGTTAAGGAAACTTGTCAACCTTTTCTATCCGTCCTCCGTCCGGTCGTTCTTTTGATTTGGAATTGTGCTTCGGCGGTGAGATATTACGCAAAACACGTCACGGAGGACACAAGAACGCACAAGAACACGTATTTATAATCAGCCAGTATCTTTCACGGTGACCTCATGCTGCACCGGAAAGAGGAAATATAAATACCAGCCAATAAAACATCACAGATTTTTGAACAGTCCCGCCCCTCCCATCCAATAAAACTGCCATTCTCTCCCAGACTGATCTCCCATTGGTTTACACTTTCGAATGATCCCTCACTCTGTTATGTCAACAGGAAATACATCAAATCAAGGAAGTAAAGATGCTGCTTCATGCTGCTCTTTCAGTCTCAGTAGATGAAATGGCATGAAATGAAATGTATGAAAGTGTTGGTGTTCAAATTAAGGGGAAAGATAATTTCACAGAACATAACACATAACACCACACACAGACATTCAGCATTTTCTTAATTTGTTGGGAGAACAGGGTGATAACATTATTTAGTTTTACGTCTCTTCCTGCGCCTGACCTTTACTGCAGAGACTCGACTGCACCGGCTCCAAATGACTTCAGATGAAACTTTAATGAATCCCGTGTTGGAATTGGGTCGTCACAGCGGCTCAGAGCAAGATGTAGATAAGAATAAGACAAATAGTGAGAACTGAAGACAATTAAAAACAAATAATTACAGCAACAAGACAATACAATAATGAAACATACTGTGGAGCAG
>NC_136000.1:2346975-2371975 GCF_048128805.1 Centroberyx gerrardi
AAGCTAGCACTGTTAATTTAATAATGATAGATTAATGTTTTGAAATGATACACGTAGCACCTTTAAAGCAATATTCCACTTAGTTTTAACATGGGGGTTATTTGGCTCTTGACCGCCATGAAAACCAGAATATAATCTCCTCACCAAGATCAGATGCAGCTGGACGAGTTTGTAGTGTTCGGATTTTTACTTCCCCTTCATTTGAATGAGACCACGAAAATAGCCTGAAAACTGACATTGAACACGGTGATCAGATTCACTACAAACTCGTCCAGCTGCATCTGATCTTGGTGAGTAGATTATATTCTGGTTTGCATGGCGGTCAAGAGCCAAATAACCCCCATGTTAAAACTAAGTGGAATATTGCCACTCTGATCCAAATTTTACTGTAAACCTGCAGCTGTCTTCGCAAGTTCACTTCCCTTTACAGATGTAGATAATATATGCAAACATGCAGATTTGCAGATGGAGGAACCCTATGTACAAAAAAAAGTGACACAGTGCAACTTAACCTATAATTTAGAGATATGGAATAATGAATGTCAGGCAACAATTTTTTTCCGACAGACTGTATTACATTTAGGAAGAGAACTATCCACATATCGTCTGTTTGTCCTTTTTCCCTCCATGTTGTCATTTGAGCGCTGTTCTCTCTCTCATTGGCTGGCTCGATTGTCTCTCCTTCACCCTGACAGGCGTATCCTGGACGCGGCGAAACGCAACAACCAGACGGGTCACTTCCTGTGGGTGGGCTCTGACAGCTGGGGCTCCAAGATCTCCCCGGTGGTCCAGCAGGAGAAGGTGGCCGAGGGCGCCATCACCATCCTGCCCAAGAGAGCGTCGGTGGACGGTAAGACAGACGGCCTCATGGGAAAAAAAAACCTTAAGGCCCATTCACATCTAGAACGATAACTATAAACATAACTAGAAACTACGATGCATTGTTGCTCAAGCATTCACACTACGATATCTTATTTATTCCCTTTCTTTGTAGAACTTCTCCAAAAAATCACTCTGAGATCGAACCAAAAATATACTGTAGTTATAGTTGTCGTTTTGCATGTTTTTATAGTTATAGTTGTAGTGGGAACACAGACACTCTATTTGCATACAATTAGCTTTTTATGGTTATAGTTATCTTTATAATTATCGTTCTAGACGTGAATGGGCCTTTATGGTGCTTTTGGGTCCTCGATACTCGTTAAACTGACATGGGGTTTTGATATTATTTTGATTTGGGGGACTGACACTGATACTGATATTTTTGACTGAAGTTACTGATAGCCGATATTTTGTGCTGATGTTCAATATCTTGGAATTTGCCCCTTTTCCCCCTGAATTTTCTTCTTGTCAGGGTGCAAAATCCTCTGAAACAGCATTTAGACCATCATCGGACACTAAAACTCTCCACTGAAACCAGACTAATGAAATTATTTTTAGGTTAACGGCGCTTTAAGCACCCAACCACCCCACCCCACCCCACCCCACCTGTTCAATGGAAACTCTGGGATACATTCCTGCCTTTAAATGAAGAAATCATTTACAAAAAGACATTATTGAACAATTAAATGTGTAAATAAAATGGTCACAGAAAATAAAATTTCATCGCTGGTTGTCTACACTGTTATGTACGACAGGGAGGAACCTCGTTCATATCAGAGGTGGACGATATCTGATATTTAATAAAAGACAAACCTATATATGTATTGGTGTATCAAAAATACATAAGCATCAATTTGAAAATAGGCTTTCTTTTCTTCATCCCTGAAAACTGAATTTGTTGTGTGTTGTTTTCATTCAGCAACAACGAAATGCCCTTTGTCTCTACTAAGTGTAATAATATGATCTTTTCTCTTCTTCTTCTTCTACATGGAAACCTTCAGCGTTCGACCGATACTTCAGGAGCCGATCTCTCTCCAACAACCGCAGGAACGTCTGGTTCGCCGAATTCTGGGAGGAGAACTTCGGCTGCAAGCTGGGGATGCACGGCAAGAGGCCCGGCAGCCCCAAGAAGTGCACAGGTACGAAACCAAGGTCAAGGTTCAGGGTTCAATGCTGACTTTATTATCCCTTCAAGGAAATTTGATTGGTCACAGCAATGCAGTAAAAACACAACATGCAGATAATACAATGGAAAACAACAGAGAATATGAAACGTTTTGTACAGCAGGGGGTTTAGTTTTATTCGTTCTGCTGAAGTGTCCTTGAGCAAGACACCAGCTGCTGCTCTGTAACTGGCTCAAGTTCATTTAAGTTCAAGTTTCTTTGTTTCTGTAACCCTTTATCACTTCCTGTCTCAAAGGACTGAGCACAGAATGAGGCTAACTAGATCTAACTGATCAACAATCAATCATAAAACAGAATGATACAGGACAAACATCAGGAAAAGCACAAAACACATAAAATCAGATTTTTGCAAGACATAACAGCCCACCTATCCTACATATCCTAACCTACCGGCTCCACCAGCCTTAGAGCCTCGGAGCATACAAGGAAAAACTTCCAAGAAAAAAACCTTGTTAGGAAAAAAAAATGGAAGAAACCTTTGGCGGGCCGAGTCACAGAGGGATCCCCCACCGGGACGCTGAGTGGAGAATAGGTGCCGGGACAAACAGTGACAAGAACATGGACAATGACAATGACATCAGAAAAACAGATGAGTCAGAGAGAGATGGGTCACGATCAGCGCTAATATCCACAGAAACAAGGGCAGAACAGCATCAGATGGGACGTTGGCAGAACTGATGACCATAAGAACTAGAGCAGCACCCGTCCACTGCCAGGTAGAAAAGATAATTCTTGCAGAGAACAATAAAGTGCCAAACTGATACAGGCATCTGCTGCTGTTCAGCTAACTAAGCAGTCGTTTTGGCAGTGGAGATGGGCAACCGTCAAAAATCTGCTCAAATGTTTCCTGGCAACAAAATGTTTCACTGGGACTGAAGCAGTAATGAAGACTGAGTGGACTAACTGGACACTGCTGCCTGTTAGAGCTGCCCAAAAAGTTTTCCTGTGTGTAACTTTCTTTACAGGGTGTTCACACTGATGAGTCGCATTGATCTGACTGATTGTGGGGGCGGGGCCAGAGGCTCTGATTGCTTCTGTGTAGCGGTCTGCTGCTACAAAGTTTTGAACAGGCAAATTATGGATTTTTTCTGCTCTGGTATTGGCTGTCATAGGTCGGTTTAATGGATTAAAATAGCTAGCTGGTAAGTGCTAATTAGGTAGCATTAATCCAAAATCAATAAAAGCGGGAGAACTGGGAAGGTTTGAATGGCAGGAAATCAACTTCTCATCCATTTTGCACTTGTCAAGTTGAACTATTGTTCATGAAACTAAATCACATCGGTGGGGAAATAAGGAAATCTGATTGGCTGTTGTCGGACGATGACCGCGAATAGTTCAGCCGTAGCGACAAGCTTGTTGAGCGTCCGCACATCAGCCGAGTTTCACTGGTCTGCTCTGC
Organism: Centroberyx gerrardi; assembly: GCF_048128805.1. NCBI lineage: Eukaryota > Metazoa > Chordata > Actinopteri > Beryciformes > Berycidae > Centroberyx > Centroberyx gerrardi. Next base: position 2,350,442 of record NC_136000.1, read on the forward strand.
TCTGGAGGAAATTAATTGACTTCTGCTGACTTGTTCCTCACGGTGTGAAAGCAGGTCAAGAGTTGTGTCATGACTGGAAGGTGCAAGAATCTCAAAATAACCTGTCATGTAAACAGAGGCGAGTGAACAACAACTGTCGCAGCAGTACCGAGTAAACTGGCAATGCCGCCAGTCAGCCAGCATCAAGAGCGTTATATACAAAGAAGGTGCCAGACTTGCTGCGCTCAGTGCCAGTGAAACAGCTTTATAAGAGTGCGCTCATGGCTGAAATCCAGTTCAAATGATGAATAAACAGAGTTGAAGAGGCTCTTCTTTCCAATTCAAGTCCCCAATTGACTGAATCAGAAATTGGCATCGACCGCACCTCAACTCCTGGCTGCTGCTCACAATACAGAACTGGGACAGTGATAACCAGGGACAGTGATAACCAGGGACAATGATAACCAGGGACAGTGATAACCAGGGACAGTGATAACCAGGGACAGTGATAACCAGGGACAGTGATATCCAGTGATATCCTGCCCCAGACAAAATATAAATGCTGCCCCTTAACCTGAGTTTATACTGACGCCGACATTTGATTCCATTTGAAAATTGTTTGGTTTACCTGGAAGGAATTCATCTGTGGAATGGCGAACACTTACTCGATGGATGAAATTGCCCCAGTACACCTACTGATTACAAATTAGCCAATCTTATCTTAGAAGTTACATTGATCATCCAAGCTATTGTTAGCTAAATTGATGCTTTGCAGAGCTAGCGGAGCTCAGAGGGAGGTGAACTGACGTCAGAGGGACAGCGGCTAACTCTCTTTCAAGAAAAGTAGCTGTTGGCTGCTCAGAGAGTCTAGAAGATGATGCCTACCCGCAATTTGCATATGAATATATTTGCTACAGCCCCCAGCTCTTAGCGAAGGGAGGGGGCGACGCTGTGTACGGGAAGCACTGTGATCATCTGACCTCTTCGGATTAGGCAAGGAAGTACCGCGAATCAGCATCAGCTGTAACAATTTGTTGCCTAATGCTTTGGGAGTCAGCACATTAATATTGTTCCCTATGGTCCGCAAAACTAGGTAGTCGCTTTTGAGAAACGTCTCCAGGGCTCTGAAAAGTCCCCAAATCTAGCGACAAAGTTGCCAAGTTGATAATAGTGGACAGCGGACGTCTGCTGCCCTGGGTCCTAGTGCCACTCTGGGTCCTAGTGCCACTCTGGGTCCTAGTGACGCCCTCAGTCTGTCCAAAGGACGGGCCAGCTGTGGGCCACAGGCACCTTGAGCGGCACCTTTTCACTTTCCTCACTACGACCTTCCCAGCCCGTCTGGGTCTCAAACCAGCAACCTCCCAGTCACTAGCCCACTCCTCTGACCTCTAGCCTCATATTTTGGTCTGTGAGCAAAATCGCATCTTATAAGTTGAGGCACTTGTCCTGCGGTCCACTCTTAAGTTTGGCAGTCAAAACTCCAAACTATAGAACCGTGATGTGATTAAATTCGTACTGACTCAGCGTTTCTGCGGAAGCTTAAGGCAATTTGGGGGCGGAAATAGGAAATAAATATGATTTCATTTGAGTTTAGATACTGTATGTGGTGCTTCTCCACTGTCAGCGTAGGTGGAGAGGAGCGGCATGTTGTCGTATTGCAGAGACATGCTTTACAGCATGGTTATAGATAAACAGTATATAGCCCCATTTGGACCTTTGTGTATGTATTTGTGGTTGCGTGCACCTGCATGTGTGTGTGTATTAGTGTGTGTGTGCGCATCAGAAACTTTCCCCTTTTCTTCATTTATTTGAATGTATGCATGGAAGCGTGCATCTGTTTGTGAGCTATAATAACACTGTCATCCACGAGGCGCCTCTCATACATCAACAAGAGTCGTTTTTTCCGTTTCTTGCATCCTCTTCTCTTGCATGTGGTTATGTATGCGTTTATTAATGCGGGCTGGGCATGTTTGCTTCCCCCCTCGCCCCCCCGCACCGCTCCGCCTTCCCCTGGTCCTCACCATTATTTCTGTCTGGGAGAATATATGCAAAAGGCAGACGTCTGTCGTTTGCCTCGTATCCAAAGCGTCGTTCATTGTTCTGACGGGGCGACTTGAAGTAATGAGAATAATTATGTGGCTGTTGTTGCAGCGCCTCGCTCTCCTTTCCCCCTCCCTCCCTTTCAGTCCCTCTCTCGTTCTGTCTTTTTTGCTCTATTCCTTATCTGCGAGAGGATGCATAGGACGCTCCACTGCTGATAGATTCATCTGTCAACAACGCACAGCCAGCCCGTCTGATTAGTTCCATGTCTTTTTTTAAAGAGAAGGAGGGAAGGAGGCATCAAATTGTGACGGCATGACAAAAAACCTCAACACATCTTGTCAGAGTGGAAATAAAAAACAGGAGAGATAAAGCGGAGGCGTTGTGATTTGGCAAACAGCGCAGCACTGCTGCTGCACACATCAGGGTTTCTGGGAGTTTTCCCTGGTCAGGCGGTTTTGTGTTTATCCTCGTACTCCTGTAAGAAGTTTTGGGGACTAATTCTACAAAAGTACGCTGTACCAAGTTCACCAGTGTTGTTCACCAGACAAATGAATATAGACATCATTTTATTTTACTGCCGAGAGCAGCTGCCAACGTGCAAGAAACAAACCCAGTTCTAATGCTTGGCAATGACATTCACATTTGCATTTCACATTTTTAGGTTGTGATCCTCCTCCAGTTGATTGGTTCGTTTAGATTCGTACTGCCCAATCCCTAGCAAACCAGGGTATGTAAACAAAAGTCACATGACTCATAAGTAGCTTGTTAATTGGACAGAGTTTTAACCTGTCATCCTGCAGGTTAGAGATGATGGACCAGTCTGTCTCTTCTTCTGTGGTGTTCATACCAGTTAAGAACACATGAAGAAACAGTTGAATATGAGCATCAGTCCAGACTTCATTTTGTTCTGCTCGGCTTTCCAAGCATGAGGAACCACATCCGTCTCCTTATTACCCATAATCCCTTGTGTTTCGGGGTGGTTTCCTGTAGTCGGTTGGATTGATGAACCGCACCGCAGTTCTCTTGTTAGAGGACTGAGTCTCTCTGTGTTGTTATTTGATGCCACCAGAGTTCAAAGGTCATCGTTCTCACCTGGACAAACTAACCAACTAAAGGAGGAAACACTGCAGAGTTCAGAGAAACCGATCAGAACATGCTGGATGCGAACGCACCCTTACATCTTATCCTGAGCGACTTATAAGTGCAACAGTAGAATAATCCTCAATTCCTTGATCACCCAAAATTACAGGCAACTAAAAATAAGGTCTGGGCCATTATAATATTCCTATTACCGTAGAACCATCATGTACATGTAAGAACGATTGCTGGACAGATAGAAAGGTCCCAAAAATTTTGAAAACTGTTGTGTCCACTAAGCTGCATCACTCTGAGCTGCATCACTTCAACTACAAATGTAACGCCGTAGGTAGTTGTTGCATGTAAGCCCCTGTGTGATATAACCCAGAAATTACAACAATTGACAATTCATTTTCATAGCAAGTCATAGCAAAGTCAAGCTCTGGCAACACAGCCTGCAGTGTAGCTCAGTTGGCAGAGTGATGGTAAAGTCAGATGATGCCAAATACTTTTCACTTTTCTTACTTACTGCACAGCCAAACATCCTCTAAATAATTATGTTCTATGCAAACAAGTCACGAGTTCCAATTACAACAAGGAGGCAATTACAGCAAGCACTGATCACTGTGCCCAACTTTGTTTACGTCTAAACTTCCATTGTTTACTTGTTTGGGAGATTTGGCAGTTTAGCTAAGAATTAACTACACGCCTATATATAACTATAAGCCTATATATATGACGAATGAACAGGTGGTGAATAATTTTAATTTGACCTGACAAAGATCCATCATGGATCGAACGTTGTCATGCAATCAAGAGTTAAATCATACTTCGGTGTGCGGGTTCTATTTTCTCTACTGAGATTTGGCAGTTTATCAAGCAGATTCTTCCCAGATGAAGTGTTTGTTTAAAAGCGGCGTCTCCGCTCCCAGCTGCTCTCTCCTGAAGCTCCTCCCCCTGCTGGCAGAGCAAGGGGAACATGGGACAGGGTTAACCGGGTTCGTCGTCTCATCGGGCCGCTCCTCGCCTCTCTCCGCCTCCCGACCAACACTCCACCTCGCCCACATTTGCATTCATGAGTTGAATTCGTGACCCGCACTGACCACCAATTAACATGCTGGATAATGATTTTGGGGTTCGTGCTCTTGACCCTTTGACACTTTCCCGGACATGAAGGAGCCCCCACTCGTATCTGGATGACAGGATTGCTCTTTAATTAAGGTAGTGCAGGGCTGGACCATGGTCTGGAGGTCTGGGGGGGGGGGGGGCGGGTGTGGAGGATCTCAGCAGCCTTGTGCCCCAGCACCAGGGTGTCTCTAAACTTGGAGATAACTGTGTCTAGCTCCTACTGCCTCCTCAGTACTAACTACATACAGACTGGCATGTCATTGGCATGTTCTTGGCATGTTAGTTCCCCAAAATGAACCTCATGTCTGCATCCTGAGATCTGAGGGAGAGTACAGCGATCCCAGAAGTCAAACCCATATGAGAGAATGTACTGTTTTATAATTCAAACCTTAACATTTCTACACTCCTAAAATCCTACACTTGCTGTCATTTGTTGCATGAAATGTTGGGGATCTGCTGAAGCTTATTCTGCTGTTGACCTCATTTCAAGTCGCTGTGGATGAAAGCTTCAGCTAAATGCCTAAAATACAGATGTAAATTAGGGAATCATTGGCACTTTGGCCCGCTGAGGGAGGCGCAGCAGCAGCAGCCTGCGGGGCGACTCTCCAAAATGAATTCGACATCACTTATCCGACCACGTCCAGCTCTTGTCTGCTGAGAGTCGCATTGTGCTGACTACAATGTCCCCACAGCGGCGTGGGCAGCAAAATGTAATCCTCGATGATTCGGGAGGATTTTTTTTTTTTTTTGAGAACAGGAGGGGGGCACTGTGGGCCAAATCCTTTAGAAACATGTCAGACACGCGAAACAGGATTTTGGGAAGGTGCACAGTAAATATAGCCGAGCGTTAGCACCCCTCCAGTTACAGACATAAGTAAACACAAAAACAACACACTCAGCTCTCTGAAAATATCCCCTCTATCCCAGCTGCTGCTGTGATAAACCTTGTGTCTATTTTACCTGAGCTAAGTAGACAGTTTTGATAGCAGTTTGCTGCTGTCAGGATGCATTTGGGGCTTTCTGGCTCTTTCCGCTTCACGTTGGCGGGGCGGCGAGGAGAGAGCGGCTTGAATTGATTGTATTAGCAACTCCAGATTGAGTTTTGGATCCAGGAGAGGAGGGAGAGGCGCTGGATGGGCATCTTTTATCTGGGCCTGTCGCCGTCTGCAGAGTAATCATGCAACCAGACAAACAGCTGAATCAGCACCACCGCAGGTCAGCGTCCACCTGTGCATGTGCACGTGTGTGTGTGTGTATGTGTGTGAGAGTGTGTGTGTGTAGCTGCAGAGAGTTTGGTGCCTTTGCAATATCACACAATATACCCATCCTTCTTTCAAACCTATAAAGACAGCTATGAGGTAAAAGTGCTGACAGGCTCCAGAGTGTGTGTGTGTGTGTGTGTGTGTGTGTGTGTATACTGTATATTTGTGTTGCGCTGCAGGGCTCGTGTTCTGCTGCCCAGGTGAATGTACAGTATATACAGCAGCATGTCCAGGTATCTGTCTTGTGTTGATCCAGATGCAGCAGACTGAGGCAGGAAATGCTGCATATCATGTGAAACATTAATGGAGTTTGATTTTATGCTTGTGTTACTGCGGCTCTGCTATCGCCTTACATCCTGTGATGTTTACGTCATGCCACACAGTCACACAGCCACACATATCCATGCATTCATACAACAGTGGATGCATGGATTCAGTGGGACAGGGTTGGACACATCATCTGCTGTGGGCATCAATGTGCCTTACACAGTACAGGGCGGCCTCTCTGGTCAGCAGCACTGTCTGCCACGGCAAATTATTTACAGATTATTTGAAGAGATGCTTGAACTCCACTCCACCTCAGAGCCCGCTGAAGCTCCCAGCACATGAATTTTTAATTTGTGTCTTCATTTGTTTGGTTTCAGTGGAATCTGTTGTCTGGCTTTGTGGGCCAGTTGGCCGAGCTAGAGAAGAAACAGCAGATCACAGCAGGTCGGTGGCAGGAGAGCAAGGCACTAACGCAGCCGGGGTTAGAGGTTCCAATCCCACTGTGCAGCTCAGTGGTGATGTGACGCAAATCAAAGCAATGTTTATATTCATTTGCTCTATCATGTTTTAACCTGCGACTGTTCTGGCTCAGGGGATCTGTCCTTACCAATTGGTTTATTTATTTCACCAAACCCATAAATTCATATCTAAAGCACTTTTTAATACACAGGTTTGTCACAAAGTGCTTTACAGCCCAGCAAGCAGCAAGACAAAGTCCAAATCCTTATGTTTACTTGATGTGCAGGTTTGACTCAAATGAACAGAATTTTCACAGTGTATTATTATGGCAGGGGAAAAATTCATATTAAAACAGCTTTGGAAACTGTTTTGAACTGATATCAGAAAGATATTTAGGTCCTGATTTCACCAAGCGATGCAGGCAGCAGCTCTGGACGACTACCAATGTCTCAACTTTCATTTTGGCTTCACTATATTCACACAGGTTTTCAACGTTGGTGCATCAACATCTATCCAACGTCTAAATGTTTGCTCTGAGAGAGCAAAGAACATAAATACAGATAAAAACAAGAAAGAACAAGGACAGTACAAATAATTTGATACGGGTCCAGAGCTTGGCCAGAACATTTGAATTGCTTAGTACATGGGTACAAAACAAATGAAATGCTACCAAATGGACGCACAGGACTACTACTACACACACTAGTTTTAAACTGGAAGAAATACAGATATTCTCTTTCTTCTCTCTAAGCTGCAGCCTGCCTTTCTCCTGAGAGCTAAAACGAAGCAGCTTGGTAGTTCTGACTATGCAAGACTCACCTCCGGCTTCGGATGCATAAAACCAAAAATTTTACCCTTTAACGGCATTTTGTGGCATTCATCTGTCCTGAGCCTTTTGTACCGAAGGAAAAGCCGCAGGACTGAAGTGATACGGATGTTTGGGAACAACAGACTTGAAGAGCGGCCAGTCAGTGACACTGCAGAGCTGCAGGAGGGGATTAAAGAAGTGGGTCTGCTCTTAGAAAAAATATGTTCTCTAGGTTTTTTCTCTTCTAAATCAGGGCATCTGAAAATTATACCACCAATTACCATATATCAATTTAATAAGATTTTGACCCATGGACCCCCTTATGGGAAGATTATTTTGTTCAGTTTTGAATTAACCGTCACTAAGTGGGGAGATAATAGTGGTGAGGGTGAAACCTAGGATTTCAAGTTATTCTAATATATAATTGGAATAATTTCTGATAAATTAAATTATATTAAAATTAAATTAGTGTTGACCCCTGGAACCCACTCAAGGACCACTGGGCATACTTTAAGAACCACTGACATGCACAACTGTGTGATTCTTTAAGGGGGTTCCAGGGATCCTTAAGGAGGTTCCAGGGGTCTTTGAAGGGGTTCCAGAGTTCCTTGAGGAGGTTTTAGGGGTTCTTGAGGGGGTTCCAGGGGTCCTTAAGGGGGTTCCATGGGTCTTTGAGGAGGTTTCAGGGGTCCATGAGGGGGTTCCAGGGGTCTTCAAGGGGGTTCCATGGATCTTTGAGGTTTCAGGGGTCCATGAGGGGGTTCCAGTGGTCTTCAAGGGGGTTCCAGGCGTCTTTGAGGGAGTTCCAGGGGTCTTCAAGGGGGTTCCAAGGGTCTTCAAGGGGGTTCCATGGATCTTTGAGGGGGTTCCAGGGGTCTTTAAGGAGGTTCCAGGGATCCTTGATGGGTTCCAGGGGTCTTTAAGGGGGTTCCATGGATCTTTGAGGGGGTTCCAGGGGTCTTTGAGAAGGTTTCAGGGGTCCATGAGGAGGCTCCAAGAGTCCTCAAGGGGGTTCCAAGGCTGTTTGAGGGGGTTCCAGGAATCCTTGAGGGGTTCCAGGGGTCATTGAGAGGGTCCATGGACAACCACTAAGTACTCTGTTGGACAGTCATTGCAGAATTTCGATTCAAATTGAGATATCCCCCATTTAGAAAGAAAATTGCATCAAACACTGACACCAGCTCGACCAAGGAAATCTTAAGAACTTTGCTTACAAAATGGTTTGGTTTCGAGGGATTGAATCACAAATGTTTTTCACGTATTGACTGAAGAATTTGAGTCAGAATGAATCTCTTTAACTGTTGTCTGTGGCGGTCAAGTTATGATTTCCTTTCTTTGCCTTCCTTCAGCCAGAAGCTTTCCACACTGACAGCCAACAAGCAGCTTCTCCTCTGCAGCTCCAAACCGCCGCCTGCTCTTATCAAGACAGATAGCGCTCAGAGCGTTTTGAGACGCTACGAATCACAAGTGGAGTTCCTTTCTTAATAGACTGTAGATGATCATATGATATGAGCCGTGGACACACACACACACACACACACACACAAATGCACACACATATCTCCCACAAACATGCACACCATAAAAAGCAATTATTTACTGACCCTTTGATATCTCCTGGGGTTTGAGGCCATAATCAATCTCACATCTAGTAGAGACACCACAGCAGCGGCAAATTGACTACCATGGAAATAATTGAATACCTGCTGTACGCTCTGCAGTGCACTGACTTTGCTTTCTTTCCTTCCTATACATTTATCAGACCACAGCATCGTGCCGCAGGGCCGCAGGTTCTGTGACCCGTCCGCCGTTAAATCATCTGAAATAAGGAGCTTAACGCTCTCTGTGCTTATATTGATTTCCTCTGAAAGACAGAGATGAGTTGGAGAGTGAAGAAAAACCAGTGAACTTAACTTAATCAAAGCATCAACAGTTTCCAATAGATTGATCTTCCATAGTCCTAACAGCTGCTTTAAACTCACTGAGGCTGCAGACACACTGGAGGATTAACAGCCGATTTCCAGCAGATCTTTCCGACCCGACAGTTGGAGGAACGCCTGATCGAAGGCTCGGTCCAGGCCGACGGTCAGTAAAGATTATCTGGTAGTCTGGGGACTTTACAGATTCAGTCTGAACAGACTGATCTGAGCCGCCATGATGGATATTTACCTATTTAACCGACATCGGCAGAGCCCTGAAGAAAAGGATCCCCATTAGCTGATGTCACTGCAATCAGCTAGTCTTCCTGGTTTCCACACGTAACATCACATAAAAGACAGAAATAAAGTAGAACTAATTTAAAAACATCAAAAAGAGCAGGTTACAAGTAGGCTATACAACAAGAAGATACTGTTAAAAAAACAATATAATGTGAGGAAAATAACATGAGAAAAAAAAAACCCAAGCACTGAAGCGACTATTGTTCAGTATGTTGTCTGTAGAAAAGTAAATGTGTCATTAGATTCCTTTTGAATCTGTTTTAAATGTGAATTTACTTTTTGACTGGCAGATGCTGAAAGGTAAATTAGGTAACACTTTTGTTTAGCTGCTAACCCTAACCCTAGACTCTGTAACCCTAACCTAGTCTAACCCTAAAATTAACCCTAACAGACATTGAATATTTACTACTTTCCACACTACTGTGAGAATCACCTGAAACTCTGAATGTACTGTATGTTACTAGAAAGTGTATTATAGTAAACTAAATCTAAGACGAAAACTAGCTGTTAAAACGCAAAATCTGTGAAATCCGTCGTCGTGTGTGCGATGCAGTGTGTTTTCAACATCCATTAGGATTTTAAAGGTCTGGAGGAACCAGCTGCTGGAGTTTCAACCCTCCCAGCAGAGAGAGAGAGAGAGAGAGAGAGAGAGGGAGAGAGAGACAGAGAGAGAGAGAGAGACAGAGAGAGAGAGAGGCAGAGAGAGAGAGACAGAGAGAGAGGCAGTGAGGCAGTGAGTCACCAGCAGATAAAGATTAGAGCGCGCTCAGTGCAGCCTCTCCAGAGGGCGCCCAGGGAAGGCCGCGCTCATTAATTGTAATTAATTAGGATAATTAAATATCTATGAGACGCGGCGGCCCGAGGTCAGAGGGCGCTGAGTCGGCGCTCCATCACGCCGTGCGCCTCACACTGTCACCGTTCCCCTCCGCCGGACCGCAGGCTTGTTTCCAGACGCCACCGCCACGCACCTCATTTCCTGCCAGATAAAGTGTATCCCTTTTAAAAAGCAATCCAATATTATAATTATAACACCACAACCCCCCTCCCCCTCCCCCTCCCACCACCACCTCCCCCCCCCCCCCCCCCCCCCACCCCCCACCACCACCTAAGAGTAAATGAGAAAATCAATGATGTGTTGTTGTTTTTTTTCCTCCTTCCTTCTTCCTGCGGCCTTTGTTCCCGCGGCTGATGTCGTAATCTCTTCCTCTGTCGAATAAAGAATTTCAGTAGAGTTCAGTAGAACAGGCATCACTCATTCACTTAAGAACCACAAACGGGGAAATGACACGCTGTGATGAAGTGAGCTTGTTGAAATACAAACACCCTTCAGCCCATGGTGACAGCGCAGAGGAAAGCAGCGCTCACCTGTTTGCCGAAGCGTAATTGTTGGGAAACGCCATTTCGAATGCTTTCCACTCGCTCTCCAGCGCCGTTTTGACTCGGAAGGTCGAGATGCCGAAAGTCGCCGTCTGAAGCGCCGAGCCGCTCCAGATCCCCGCAGCTTCAAACCTATGGATTCTCTCTCAGCGGCCATCGATTGTAATCTAAAAATAGTGTGTGTTTGTGTGCCGGCAGCAGTCAACAGAGAAGCTTTATCTGTCATTCCTCGACTCATGTGATGAAACCCTGGTGACGGCGTGCTGCTCTCTGCATGGTGAAGCTGCAGCATGAGAGGCTGCCGGAGCCGAGCCGAGCCGAGCCGAGCCGAGCCGAGCCGAGCCGAGCGGTCCTCCTCTAAATCCTGCGCAGCTTTGCCCTCGGCAGCAGCGGCGGCGGCAGTTAAAGAGCCGTGGAGGACGGAACAATATCTTTTATTCAGGGAGACGCTCTCAGCAGCAGTCTGCAGGTTGTGTTTTGCTCGCAGGATCAATTCCTTCCACCTGGAGACTAAACAAACACAGTTTTGCCAATAGGAGTGAGATCATGAATATTTGATTCTGTTCTTCTGCTTTGTTGAACAATGTCTTTGTCGGGCTAAAAAAGCCCATTGTTTTCTCGCCTTTTACAACATTGTTCCTGCCTTTTGTTTTCCCCCCTCGTACAAAATGTGTTGCATATTCCCTTGAAATAGACTGAATGAACATGAAAGCGAGCTTCGCGTTCGTCTGTTTCTGCTTTCAAAACACCCGTTTACCTTTGTGCTCCCGTTTGCTTGGATAGGAACATCAGCAGATCAGAGGTGATCTTGTCTTGCTTTCCGTCTTCCCTCCATCTTTGCGACTCAGTCTTTTTTCGCTTCTGTAATGGCTGTGTCTCGATTTTAAAGCAGCGGTGAGCGGCGGAGGGATGACCTGCATCCGTATCACCGGTGTAGCGACTGTTAAGTGTGCAGCACATTTCGGAAAGTGCACTTTTTGTCAACAGTTTCCTTTGAAGAGTGTAAAATGGCTGCGTGTTCCTTTCTTTTTGCCAAACTCTTCCCAGTGTTGCCATCAGTATCAAAGACTCACTGCTGACGCCGTCACTACAGCAGAGGCAGAGCTGAAGAAAACAGGCTGTTAGAGCAGAAGAAGAAGAGCCGTCGTTATTTCAGGAAACAATAAATATCTGTGATGTTTTACTTTTGAAATCAAACATATCTGGGAAAGTCTGGGTGAATCTCTGCTGGTTTGGACTGAGTGTCCAGTCTGCATCTCAGGCTCGGACAAGACTGAGTTTGATAGGTTGATGAGGAGAGCGAGGCACTAACACCGCCATGAAAACCTGTTGTCATGAGTTGGACCCGGGTCGTCCCCCCCCCCCCCCCCCCCCCTCACCTCCACACCTCTACACCATAGACTGCAAAAAAAGATGGACGTAGTGAGTGTGACGTCACCCCCAGGTTTCTGAACGCCGTTTTGAAGCCACAAATTGGGGTCTACGAGCGCCGCCATGTTGACATTTTTTGGAGCCGGAGCAGCCAGAGCGAAGCCGAGGGTTTCCCACAGCGCCGCAGCGCCGCCTGCTATTGGTCCGTGATCGGCGACCTGCGCGATCACTGGACAGGCGACCTGTCAATCACTCGGAAAACTACCCGTTATATCCCGTTAATGATGCAATTATTTTGAAAATTGCCATATGGACACATATTAGAAGAAGTAAAATTTGCTACTGAGACCATAATCTCTTGTCAAAAAAAATGTATTGATTTTATATTTTGAGTGAGAAGTTGGGCTGTGGTCCCATTGACATGAATGGAGTTGGGCGGGATTTAGAGTCTTTTTGGAGCCGGACCCTAGTGGACGTTAGAGGAACTGCAGCTTTCAGCCACTTCCTTATGGGCTTCAAAATTCACCCGTGGTTTTGCCCGCTTGCTCCACACCCTTACCTTCCATTGTCAGTTGTCCTGCACGGAAAACTGCTTCCTGTTTCAATGCACCTTCATTTCATAACTATGAGCTATGAGTTTGATATGAGATCAGCCTGGACTGAAAGCAGCTAGCGGAGGATGAAGACAAAACAGCACAACTCAATGTTTTAAAAAAGAATGAAAGATCAGCCAAATTACGAAAGTGGGCGTTGATCCCCACAAGCAATTATTTGAATATTTGTCTTTAATGACTCATTTCTAGCACTAATGGAAGTGGAAGGCGTTTGACTAAAAGTGTCCACCAAATGGCAGATGCTATGTTATGTCATATTTGATAAAAGGGAAAAAGATAAGGACTGTGTTGATGTCTTGTGTTGGTTGAGATCTGCAGCCGTGAACACAATATCCTGACCGGGAGAAACCGGCCCGAGAATTATTATCAGAGAGCGAGAGGATATTAAACCTTCCTGCCAACTTCCTAAAGGCTGTTTCCCTTCTTGCCAAAACCCAGGCCCAGGATATGCAAATGTATGAGCTCAATTTGCATATCTTATTAATTGGGAAAGGAGATCTTACAAATCAACCCTCACCTTCATTTTTATCAGCTGTGTAAACCACAGTCGGTCGCTCAGACGGCAAAAACAGGCAGGCGGTCGTAAAGCGGTCCGGGCCGCTGCAGAACTGAACGTTAGATCGTTTAAAGGCTTTGCTAAATATTTAATTTTTTAATGAGTGAAAAGAGAAAGTCGTTAGGCAGGAGGCTGTAATGCAGGTGGAGACCCAGCCGCCGCTCTGATGATACGCTCAAATTAGCCTCGTCAATTATGCGACATTGGACTCATCACTCTGTAGCTGCATCATGCTGCCGTAATAATTCTTGTTTCCAGTTACTGTGAGGAAACATGATCGGAGTGTTGTTGGTTAAAATCAGGTTAGAGTTGTGAAAAGGGGAAAAAAAAGTGAGTGACTCATTTTTTATATATTGGCAGAATCTGTCAAAGTCCAGTCTCCCACCCTTTTTCACAGTTTATTGATAAACGTTTTATTTTCCTCCGACCGGATTTCGGTGTTCCACTTGTTCAAACTGAAAGGTTTAATAAACATAAAGAAAGAGATTCACTTAAACACAATTCAGCAGCAGGACTAGTTTTTTATATATAGTCAGAATCTGCTTTGTCGGCGTTCCTTTATGTGCTAGAAGTGATTTTCAGACTGTTCCTCCAGACAATTCTCCAGTCTCCTCTACGGCACGGAGATTTTGACAAGTCTGGTTATTGTCACCTCATTAACTATGCATACTGTCAACCAATCAGAGCATTCGTTAAAACCTGGGTGTAGTTGGCATCATTTACACCAGGAAGAAGACTGGAATTCTAAATCTGTTTTGATTCTGTTGAAACCAGACGGAGAGTTTTTCAAATTTCCACAACGCTGACAGTTATGATAATTTGGGAACATAACGGGTCCTTTGTTAAATTATACCATGAAATAGAGAAATGCGACTCCAATTGCACTTGACCTTTAAGAGAAGAAGAGTTAATGCACAGCTTCGCGCCCTGATGTTGATCTCCACACTGCAGAACGGGTTCCCTTCACATTAAACGGACCCGTCTTTGTCAAGTGGACGCTTCCCATCTGCTGTTTGGTAATTTTTCTCCGCTGACTTTTAATTACAGCGCGCCGGCTTCCTCCAAGCTGTTTGATCAGCGCTGTAACCTCATCAGAGCCATCACTCAGCACCAAGGCTGCTGCTGCTGTCTTTACATTTAGATGGAGATGTACATTCACTCTTGTTGTTGGAATCTTTTTAACAACGTTCTCATCTATTTTAGCTGAAGAAAAACTCTTTTCCCTCTTCTTCCTGGCTCTTGTTTTCATACCTGCCACTTATCGATCATACATGATCGTTCCTGGATCACAGGAATATTTTTTAAAGCTGCTGTCTGTCGCTTCACTTCCTTACTGCTGGTTACTGTAATGCTGGTGATCGAGGAATTTCAGCTAATTCTGTTTGGTGCATTCATTCATTTGTAATTCGACTGGAGACCTGTGCAAGGTGTCTCCCTGCCTTCTGCCAGGTGCATGCTGGGATAGGCTCCATAAGGCTCCAATAAGTGGGTAGAGACAATGAATGAATGAATGAAAAGAAAGCCCCCGAGCCACAGAGCACACTGTGGTTACTGTGAGTTTGTCAGGATTTGTTGTCACAGATCATGTACAGTATAATATTTAGAGATAAAGTCCAACTGGTAGACAGATCTCTTTCAGCCCAAAGATCAGCTGATTAGATTTTGTGATCTGGATTCGGGATTTCCACCATTTAGACGATTTTAGTTTTTTCAGTCATAACTATTATGCTGCGTTCATGCGCTGGTGGGAAAGTCCGACATCCAGGACTTCCAAGTCGGCTGCTAAACAGCGTTGCTTTCACATGTGATTTTGTGAGAAAATCAAACCTGGAAGACAAACGATAAACAAACAGAAACCGTTACGGAGGCTGCAGCTTTGAAGATGGAGGATTGTTCAGCGTTGGTGGTATTTAATTTATTCCATATGTTGTGTTTTTCCTCTGTTTTTATGTGAAGCATAAGCGCTATATAAATACATTTTATTATTAATAATATTATTATTCAAGAAAGAATTGTCTGCACTAATGCAGGATAGATGCAGGATGAATTCATGAAGGGTTTTGCTGCCAGACTAACAGACTAACAGATTTACAGACTAACAGACTTACAGACTAACAGACTTACAGACTAACAGACTTACAGACTTACAGACCAACAGACCAACAGACCAACAGACTAACAGACTAACAGACTAACAGACTTACAGACTTACAGACTAACAGACTAACAGACCAACAGACCAACAGACTAACAGACTAACAGACTTACAGACTAACAGACTTACAGACTAACAGACTTACAGACCAACAGACTAACAGACTAACAGACTTACAGATTTACAGACTAACAGACTAACAGACTTACAGACTAACAGACTAACAGACTAACAGACTAACAGATTTACAGACTAACAGACTAACAGACTAACAGACTAACAGACTTACAGACTAACAGACTAACAGACTTACAGACTAACAGACTTACAGACCAACAGACTAACAGACTAACAGACTTACAGACTAACAGATTTACAGACTAACAGACTAACAGACTTACAGACTAACAGACTAACAGACTAACAGATTTACAGACTAACAGACTTACAGACTAACAGACTAACAGACTAACAGACTAACAGACTTACAGACTAACAGACTTACAGACTAACAGACTAACAGACTTACAGACTAACAGATTTACAGACTAACAGACTTACAGACTAACAGATTTACAGACTAACAGACTAACAGACTAACAGACTTACTGACTAACAGATTTACAGACTAACAGACTAACAGATTTACAGACTAACAGACTTACAGACTAACAGACTAACAGACTAACAGACTTACAGACTAACAGACTTACAGACTAACAGACTAACAGACTTACAGACTAACAGACTTACAGACTAACAGACTTACAGACTAACAGACTAACAGACTAACAGACTTACAGACTAACAGACTTACAGACTTACAGACTAACAGACTAACAGACTAACAGATTTACAGACTAACAGACTAACAGACTTACAGACTAACAGACTTACAGACTAACAGACTAACAGATTTACAGACTAACAGACTAACAGATTTACAGACTAACAGACTTACAGACTAACAGACTAACAGACTAACAGACTTACAGACTAACAGACTTATAGACTAACAGACTTACTGACTAACAGATTTACAGACTTACAGACCAACAGACTTACAGACTTACAGACTAACAGACTAACAGACTAACAGACCTACAGACTAACAGACCTACAGACTAACAGACACAGTGCTGCTGTTTCAGTCTCTCAGTCAAACTCAATGAGAAACATCCACAAACAAACACTGTGGTGAGAAAATATCATTATTTTTGCTCTGCTGATGAATCTGACACAACTTTGACGTGAGTGATAAACAATGGGGTGCATAATAAGACTATTAATGTAAATATATTCAGCCTTGTCAGACATGCTGTATGCCCGCTGACGTTACCACAGCTGGGCTGTTTTTTCCCCCGAACTCATCTCATCATGGATAACCTCTGTAATTAGTTTGCCATTTATCTAATTTCCAAATCTAATTGAAACAGAAGGATGCCTCGGCGCACGAGAGATATGGGAAAACAGAAACAAGTCCGCCCTGTCGAGAAGGAATTAAATTTGCCCTGGTAAGTGATGTTTAATTGAAGCGGCAGTAGCCGTGATGGAGCTGTCTGTCAGGCGGTGCCACACCTCATCCAGCGTGATCAACAGTCTCATCTGCATCACATCAGTCGCCGCGGCTCGTTAGCAAACGCGGAGTCGCTTTGTGGCGACTTCTCGCCGCGCGGCCGAACGCATCGCTCGCTTACCGCTTCTTCTCAAGTTTGGTATTCATGCGGTTCCTCCTGGGTAATGGCTAAATCATTGGATATTGGTTTTCGCTGATGGACTCATCTTCGGAGCGGGAGGCTGGTAAATGACTGGGATTTGGTACAAATGATGCAGCTGTTTTGAAGCACGTCTTCTGCAAGCGCCATAATCTCTTTTTAAGTCATTTTCAACACCTTTTCAACAAACATTTTACTTACTTTTGAACACAACATATGAACGGTTTCTTTCTAAAATGCTGTGCATCCATTTTGGGAAAATTTTGGCATCTCGAATTCACCAATCAATATTTTAAAAATACTGATATAATGCAGTAGTAGTAATTGTAATAGTAGTATAATGTTCTTCCCTTTCGTGCCAGCAATCATTTTGTAACTAGGTGTCAGTTTTTTTTCAAATGGAGGTTAATAACTTGCCAATATGTGTTGCTATTGACATACAGCATGTTGTGTGGAGAAGTAACATGACTGTGTGTCGTGCTAAGCTAGCAGACAGATGGGTTGAACCTGGCAGGCTTTGCTAAGAGGAAACAGATCTGCAGTTTCCCCACAGTGCAGCGCAGGCTGCTGACGCGGCAGCAGGCTCCTCCTCTCCTCTCTGAACTCATTACAGATGTGTAAATGTTAAGGTTTATTTTTCTTTGATTCTACTTCGCTCCCTTCATCAGTTTAATTAAACGCTCTCAACTCTCTGCCACCAGTCCAGATCCATCCAGCAGAGACCAACTGCAATTCTTAAATTCACCAGCCGCTTTCACATTTGCACCACCATGAAAATCATATGCTGGCAGTTAGTTATGGTCTGAAATCGTTTAAATTGTCCCCATGGGAAAATATGTTTTGGACTCAGTGCTGCTGGTTTTCCATATAATAAAAATATACAAATCAATAACACAACATATTGTACAAATCCCAAACAGAAGGCATAGTACTAGAATAATAAAACATGAAATCTATCGATTCATCCATGCATTAAGACATAGAAATGCATACATTCACACATGTCGGTACAAAAGACGTACATACATACATACATACATACATACATAATAACAAGATGCATCCTCCCTCCAAATTTAATCAAAATCAGACTGGTAGTATAGCAGTTATGGCTTTTCAAAGTATAACATTTTTACCTATAGTTATATAGGATATCTGGATTTGTGTAGCATACCCAGCACTTATGGTGTCAGAGTTTGATATTTTACAGCCAGACACCTGAAGATTTTGACCTTTAATTATAGCAGCCATCAGGCCAGAGCACCAAGACGCTTCACCCCTCCAGGTTTTGTCAAATCAGACCAGCAGTGTCTGAGATCACCTGAGATTTCACATCTGACAGGCGGACGGACACACGCATTTCTCTTCTTGGTGGATAACCGGCCAATCGTAGACGAGGTGACGTCACCTCCAGATGTTTCCAGCAGCTACGATGGAGTTTGATATGAGAAAATGTTTCAGGATGTAAAACATCAGCGGTAAACGTCAGGTTTCTCTCGCCACTTTGACTTTTTCTCCACTGGAAAAACTCACTACGCCGTCACTATCAGTCTCTCCAGCACAGAGAACCCCCCCCCCCTCCTCCTCTGGGGCTTGTTGAAAGGCATTCTGGGAAACGTAGGAAGTCACTAAGTGAAGTAGAAGTTGACGAGGCAGGTTGAGGGAAAGTGGGTTCACCAAGAAAGCAAATTACAACACTTAATACTGGAATGAAACATCACAGAAAGATGAGATCTAAGATGATTACCTTTAAATTCGGACTCTGCCTTTGTGTTTTGTGTTTTACGTTATATAATCATCTGTATTCCCTAAATATCGAGGATCCCTGTCCAAACACACACACATCTTTTCAAGCGAGCAGCTCTCGGCTGCTCTGCTCGGTCGTATCTCCTCTCTCCTTTTGCTGTTTGACATCGGCGGCTCAGTGCTCGCTGTACGCGGCCCATTCATTATGTCTGTACAGACATGTAATCAGTCTTTACTGCCGGAGCAAATGTCTCCCCCTCGGACAGATCCCCCGCTGCCTGAGCTGCTATTAAAATTAAATTGGATTTCATTTCTAAGTTCCTATTAATTCAGAGAAGTCTTGTCCGTTGATGGAGGGTCCGGTCCGCAGTTAGTTCACCGCAATTTACTCCTCCGCTCTCCTCTCTGTTTTTGGCCGACGGCGTAATAGAAAAGCACAGTGACTTTAATAATGGTAATTACTCACTAAAAATTTCAGGGACTTGCTGAATTTTCAAATAAAAGATTATGGTGTCTTATCCTCTGCGTTATTTAATCACTGCTAATGAGATGGAGCGGAATGTATTTTTTTATGTTAATGGGATAGTTGTAGAAAATGTGTCTCGTTTCACTTTCTCCCAAAACCTTTGTCAGTTCCTTTCTGTCTGGTGGCAAGGACACCAGACAGGAAAAAAAACTTTTGGGAAAAAAATGTGAAAACCAAATTGCTGATGAAGGGAAGTTGACTGTGTCTGCAGAATAAAGACAAAACCCGATCGTTCTCCAGCGGTCCTCTCTATTCTTTAACTTTACTTTTTCAATTGTTGATGGTTTTGTTGTTGTATTTTTTCCTTTCCACCATTGGTTAGCACACTAGATTCCTGTGTCTACAGCTGTCTTTCCACAGAGCATTTATACCAGGTTAGGATGCGTTCAGACGACGCCTTTTGAACAGGTTTAAGCGCGTTCCTTTTCATTGTTTTCTATGGAGCCGCTCGCTCAAGTTTTAAGATTTAAGTGATTCCAAGCAGTCTAAACACTGAACGGTGTCTGCAAGCTAGGCTGACGTTAGCAAAGTTAGCCTAGCTTGTCTGCGTGAGTCTCTGCCCTAAGTAAAAAGATTTCTCAAGTCTGCACACAGCAGGCTTGCAGCGCGCCTTGCTGTTTTAAATGTGTGCAAAAGGCCTCATCTGAACGCAGCCTTATTAGTGGATCTGACCCGGGTTTGATTTCCCCTTGAGAGCCGTTACGCCTCCGAGATACTGGTTGAAATTCCATGCATTTCCTTCTTTTAAACCAAACATTTAACCAATCAAACCTGCAGTTGTTGGACAGGAATCTTGGAAAGTGTCAGGGAGTTTTATTGAGCAGTCTAACGTTGCATCCTGGAAGTTATTTCTCAGTTACACCTTCCATCATCGCTATTCTGTAAACACACACCGAGTCAATCTGTTTCGACAGATCGAGCCCCAGCCTTTCTCGCTGTAACTGCAAATAGACTCAAATAACAGAATCACAGGGCTTGACACACACACACACACACACAACGGAAGGATTTCGTTCCAAAAGATGAAAATTCATCAATCAGTGTTTGAAAGCCACAGATGATTCTATCCTCAAAAGCAGGACTGTGTTGGTAAGCGATGGCCGTCCATGTGACTCACGGCTGTAACAGTAACCCACGGTGTTTCACCTTCAAACCAGCCATCCTGTTCTTTCAGACGATGAGTCACTCGCCTCAGAATGACACTCTTCACTTCTTCACTCTCTCTGTTTCTCTCCAGGGCTGGAGAAGGTCGGCCGCGACTCCTCGTACGAGCAGGAGGGGAAGGTGCAGTTCGTGATGGACGCGGTCTACGCCATGGCCCACGCTCTGCACCGCATGCACCGCGAGCTCTGCTCCGGGTACCCGGGGCTCTGCCCGCGCATGGCCAACATCGACGGCAAGGAGCTGCTGTCCCACATCCGGGCCGTCGGCTTCAACGGTAAGACTCCGCCCGGCTGGGGATTCCTGTCTTTTTAATCACAGCGTTGAGCTCGTAGTTGTGAGCATCTTGATCCTCATCATCATCATCATTATCATCTTCTTCTCATTCCAGCCCACATTTGTTGCATTTTTTTTTGTTAACATTTTTTCTCAATACCATTTAGCTGACGCTCTCCTTCAAAGTCATAATGAACACAGCAGCCTTGATACTCGACTCAAATCCCTCGGCAATATCAAGTGCTGCATGAACTTTTTACCAGTTAAAGGTGCTACATGTAGCATTTTAAAGAGGCCCTATTATAGGAATTACATTTTTCCTCTGTTTATATCAATATATGATAAAAGATACATATTGAAGACATTGTTAAAATTTGAATTTGGTTTCGTTTACTCCCTTGTTTTTTTATTTAACAAATTGCACAATAGCAGTAGTAGCAGTAGTAGTAGTAGCAGTACAGTAGCAGTAGTAGTAGTAGTAGTAGTAGTAGTACATTACATTACATTACATTACGCCATTTAGCAGACGCTTTTGTCCAAAGCGACTTACAATAGTACATTTTGTCAACAGTAGTGAAACCAACTGTGTATCACAGTCTTCATCAGCTAAGACTTTTAATAGGAATAAGTAGCATTCGTTGAATTTTTTTTTTTTTTTTTTTTGAAGTTTAAGAAGGGTAAGAAGATAGGGGGGGACAGTCTGATGTACTGCCCTGTAGGAGAGGACCAGTGTCTTGAATTTGATGCGTGCAGAGATGAGAAGCCAGTGAAGCGACCGGAAGAGGGGAGTGACGT